>NW_026864508.1:0-26556 GCF_026571515.1 Ruditapes philippinarum | reverse complement strand
TAATTCGTTTTTATTTTTGTTAGTGTTACTGTCAAATCGGTAACATTTTATTACATTTGAAAATTAATTTGAAGTCATTCACAATTTCATACATCCATATATCAGTTTGTAATCACATGTTGCATGTATTATATACATTAACAAATGATGTTTCCTTTCCAACTTTAGGTGATGAGAATATTCAATTAATTGATAGACATGAAACATTTTACACATTCTTGCGTAGTATGTGTCAATCCGGGTCTAACAAGCTCGAAATATCAAAAGTAAAACATTTCGTTCAGACAACTTACGCAGTTGTTAAATATAGAGGTAGGTTATTTGCACAGAGTGTAAAAATCATAATAATCTAAACAAGCCTGATTCTTTTAATCATTTAACATTTTTTAAGCAAACATTGATAATACAAATGAGATTCATGAATAATTCGCAGGCTGAGAATGTTATTAAATTTTACTTTTTACATTTTTGCAATTTGATTTCTATTATCAGTCATATTTGATCACAGGGAACCATCTCTCTTGTTTAGGTTAAACAGATCTAGTGTTCTTCAACTGGTTATCATGTAAGGAAGTTGAGTTTTTTAAGCTTTTGTGTTTTTTAATTCATAGCACAACTGCATATGTTTTCTTTTTCTACAGAAACAAGACCTTGGCCTATTCCAACACAAATACCAACTTTTGGCTATGCGAAATCATCAAAGGGTGAAATCCATACTTTAAATTTTAAATCGCCGTTACAAAAGCTGAGAGCCTTGTGCATAAAAGGTATGATGCATTTTTTATTCATTTTGATTTCCCATGTAATGAATACTAACAGTTTTCATTTACCAGTCTTGTTTTTTTATACATAAATGAATCATCCTATTGGCCTAAGGATTTTACAAAAATATATCTGACTGAAATGACTTTAAAGAACATTGTATTTCTGTGTTATTTACTACAGTTTCGGAGGCAAAAACGTTTAACAGAAACGATTCTAGTAAGTTATTAATTACTACAATATTGTGTTTTCTGTTTTTATAAAAAAATATAAATGTTTAATATATAGATTGGACTATTGTCTTATTAATATGTTAAATATTTCGCAAATTATGATTGTAAATGTATGCCATTGTAAATAACATTAACCTATTCCACCACATATCAAGTTATCAGTTTAGAATTCATTGTACTAAATAAATCTTTCGTCAACAATATAAAACGTATAATTGATATGGAATTAAGTTCGAGATTTTGTCTCTAATCTATACAGTCAGCAATCAGCATTTAAACACAAGTTTATCTGATGTGTAACAGTGGGTTTGGGTGGGGGGTCACTAATGGGAGTTTTGATGTTTTTGATGTTTGTGTCACAACACAATCAATAAAATGATTACCCCTAAAAATGTATTGTCACCTCCAATTTCACTCCTTGACGAAGTAAACAACATTTTCATAGACCTATGTCAGACCTCTCAATTACTATTGTGGTGTTGAAGATTTTGATTGATTGAATGTATATCTCATTTCAGAGGTGTATCAAGTTATAATGAAACAGTATTGCAGTAGTAGATATTTCTCTCTGATCAATTTAATTCATGGAACGAGTCCGCAGATGTTGCATAGTCTATTTAATTTACCATTAATAAAATGTGAACTATAAAATCATGTTGCAGCTTTTCATAATTTGGAAATAACGAATAAAGATGCTGTTGAAAGAAAGTTTAAAGGTGTTTAGTGATGTCATTTTCTTTTACATTTAAAACTGTATGAATTACATGAAGATGTCTGTCGGTTTCCAGAATATAAAATAAGTTTTTGTGTGATCATTTTTAGCATACAGGTTAAAACTGAATAATTTCAAATTTAATTTTACTTCAGTACAAAGACGAACTAGCAACGAGGTAAAATCAGCTCTCTCAGAAAACAAAAAAACAGCATTTTTTATAGAATAGTTCGCCAATGGTTTATTAAATCCCTTTTAAAACATATACACTAAAGTTTTAGTTTAAGCAAACAAACATAAGAAACATATTTGATCCAAGATTTGACCTCATGTTAGTCTTAATTGAATATATTGATATGCTTAGTAAATTGAGAAAATGAATATTGTATTTTCAGGCACTTCTATCATTGTTCCTATAGGAATTTCTGCCTCTGTCACCACTGTTGTTGCGATGGTTGTAGTTATTATAATATTGAAGAAACGGTATTGTTTTATTTCCTTTACTCATAAATCTCAAACGTTAGCTGATATTATTTAACGAAATTTATCATGAAAACTAAAGTTAATTTCATTAAATGCGGATAAAAAGTTTTAGTTTGTTGTTTTCTTCTCTGTGTCGTATTTCAATAATTGTTATGTTCTGCCACTCCTTTAAATTTAAAACACAGATATCATTTTAATTTCGTACTGTGTGTACAATTATGCTTGAAAATAAAAAAAGATTTAAATCCGAATAATCAAAAACTGTTCGCGTTGTATTTAATATCATCGAATTTTATATTTTCATTTTTTGTTGTTTTCAAATTGCACCAACACAATATTGGTCATATGGCAGATTTACTGGTGGAGGAAGATCCCGGGTACCCTCCCGTTTCTTAGGCACAAACGGACACCTGTGTAGAACCACCGACGTTCTGTTAGCTACCTGGATAACTTCCTTACATGTAATAAAACAAAGTCCCCGTCGAGATTTGAATCCACAGAGGTGACGGGAAAATGGTTTGAAGTCAACGAACTTAAGTATAGTTATAAAAACAACCATAATTATCTTTTTAAATTAATACTGTTCAATCTTATTGATGCTTTAAAAATGGTTTGTTTTTCTTTTCAGTGGCAAAATTCAAACCAAATGTTGCAGAAAAATTCAATCAGATTCTTCTGATTATACCACACCGGAAATTCATCTAGCTGTTCAAAATGATTATATCTCTCTAAGTCCTCATTATGATCATTATGATCAAATCAGCGTTGTAGAACTTCCATCAACCAGCTACACTGATTATAATGTCATTCATGACAAAAACGAACATTTGCACTCAGATGTAGAAAAGCATGGAGGAGTGTCTTACATCAATACTAACATTGCAAGTCATGATAACAAGTACTAGCTATGTACAAAGAACAAAGGAAATACTAATGACACTACAAAGATAGAAGCTTTCAATAAAGTGTATCATTAGGTACGTATGCTGTGGACGTGATAAAAGGGGATATAAAGTCTTCATGAGATAAATATTAATATAAGACATCAATTAAGAATCACGTCAATCTCACAGTCTGTATTTCACTGATGCATTTTTATAACAGATAAAAGACAACGTCTGTTGACAAAATGCTTTTACAATGTCACATTTCAAAATTTATTCTTTAAGTTTCTGAACTCGTATAGAATATCATTTAACCCAATAGTTGTTTTCATTTTTAAACTTCAGCGTCGTTTTGAATGTTAACGTTGCCCAAAACTTATCACGTGGATTTTGTTGACTTAAAAAAGTATTCACCAGACAGTCTTCAAAATGTTTAAAAAAGATGTCTTTGTATCTTCTAAACTTACAATGAACTTTTCCTGCAGTTTTATGTCTTTATCTTAGTTGTGGCTGCAATTTCATGGAGGTGGTCATAAAGTAACTTTAGTGTGATGCATTCCTAATGGTATTGTTGAAAAGCACGATAATGGAAAGTTATATTTTTTGTGACTTCACATTATCAGTGTTGTTAGCACACAAACTCAGCACTTACATAAATAAATTGAGCAAATATCAAACTTCGTTTCTATCATTCATTTCATTTGCTATATCTAAAACATAAACGATACAAATAACTACTTTTACAATTGTAAATGAAGCATTTTCGTGTAAAAAGACAAACACAGGGTATCAGATCTTCCCAAAGTAATTTTTTATTTCTTTTTTTTAAAATATATATCTGCTTGTATAAGAAGAAATTCACATTAAAGTTTAAGTAAAATGCCAAATTTATCAAAATCTGCTTACTGAAATAATGACATTGAACAAGTCTTTTATAATCATATAAACTCTAACAAACCGCTAATTGTAAACGAAGTTGCAGACATTCCTTTGTTAAAAGCACAATTTACATAACAAATTACATCAATAAACATTTATAATGTTATTGAAAGCATCATACATATTTTTTTCGAAAGCAAAATGTACCGCAAAGCAACATCAAATATCTGATACAATTTAATATATTCCTTATACAAAAATTGCATTGACACAAACTTTTTATCAAACATGTGATCTTTTGTAATATTAATATACAGTAACTGTCAACATATCAGCAAATTCATGTTAATTCTCTATCTATTATACAGATATCTAAAAAATGGCAAAGAAATAAATTTCTGAATATACTTGAACATGCTTAATTGCAATAGTTGGGTATCATTTCCTTCTGCTGTTTATAAATAGTCTTGGAAATATAAGAAACTGAATAATCCACCTAGAAACAACATAGTAAAATGAATTAATAACAACAAATTACATGAATATTTCAGACTTTGTTGATTGAGTACATACTTGAGGAATAATGAAAAAGTGCAAGATCAATCATGTCCTCTAAAATAGCACCGGTTTGACCGGTACTCAATTTCAAATACTTGAAAGTGTTTGAATCAATTATCCCGAAAGACCACCTCTGGTTATAAGAAGGAATATTAAACAGGGAAAAGAGACTTGTGCAACATCTAAAACGCTTACTAAACCATTCAATTATTTTTTAGTTCCTTCTCAAAATTCATGAAGTAAAAACAGAATTTCTTATCATAAACATCGTCAACTGAATAAATGAAAATGTTAAGTGCTTTTTCTATTATTATAATATTATAATGTAAAGGTGTTTTAAAAAAGCAATTATTCGTCATCAAACTAACAAGCAAACAAACAAAGTCTGTCAATAGGTGTGCAAGCTTTGACAGTAATGAAAATGTTTTCCGATGCTTCTTGAAAAGTATACATGATGAAAGCATTGATATGTAAGATAACGTTATTGTTAGCATACAATAGTTACAACAGTTCATTTTATATAGTTACATACATAGAACCTTAACGAGAAACATATTGTACCAAAATATTGTACCAAAACATTTTAAAATCTGACTGTTTCAATAAATGAATTGACATTCTTAAATAATCAATATCATTGATTTTTGAATATCATTTATTTATTTTCGAATCAAGACTGTCGTATGCATGAGACTCCCTTGCAGCAGGCTGGATGATGCAATAAGTATGTGCCGTGTGACCTTTATTATCTGAGCCGAGATCTTGTCTTGCGTCTTCATTTACATAGTTATTACGTTCCGCAATTTGTTCATCAGCTGACTCTTGAAATTTACCATGAACGTTACTTTTAGTAGGAAAAGTGTCAGGTGTTCTTTTGTCTAAAGCAAAACATCTGATGCACATGTTTGGAATCATCCCACTGAAAAATAACTTTGTTTGTTATGACAGTCAAGTAAAATATTAAACAAAAAACTGTTTGTTTTTTTTTATATCAAAACATATTCACACTATAGAATTTCTGCTCAATTTAAGAAAGTAATCACTCAAATACGCAAGCAGAACAGACATTCTCTTTAAAACGTCTTACTTAATCAAATAACGAATATTAAGAATTTAAGATAATTTTACCGTCTTCGCAACATTAAAACCACAACAACAACAACTGCCACTAACATAACAGCTATTACTGACATGATTATAGGAATAGTGACGTCAGAACCTGTGTCAAGATACAAATTACGTAAGTCTTTCAATCACATAATACAAAACAGATTGGTATATTATTTTAATAGAAAATTTGTATAATGATAAATAAGGGAAATACAGAATCCTTAAAGAAAGCCCAACACGGCAAAATGAAAATGTTGCAGGCTCGTTTTGATTGAGTCTGTTCATGGACGGTACTGGAAAGAGCAAGTTACAGTCCACCCAATCCATAGCACCGGCTTCAGCAGAATTCAACATTTAAACACGATAATGGTGAAATTTTGAATTAAGAGACATCCGCAAACGTATTCATACGGCCTTCAATTTGACACAGTAGTGCCATTCCATGAAAAGCGGCGTATGTTCCCCTAGAAAAAGAACGTTTACTCCACATTGATCTAATTTGCATAAGAATTATATTTCAAGCTATAATCATGTTTGAATAAAAAAATACCTTATGTAATTAAATGTTGAGAGAAACTAAATATCCTTTGAAAGTTTTTTTTAGAAATATTTTTTTTTGATTGACACATATGCTTGTGTACTTGAATAATATGACAATTTTTGTGTACCAAGAAATAGACCGTTAAAGAACTATTCAAACTGTCTTCAAAATAGCACTTACGGTATGATGGAGTTGTCCAATTCTTTGATACAAAGTCAGTTGTTCTTTTAGACGGAAATGTTGAATGTTCTAAATTTCCTGTCGGTAAGGTTGTGATATCATAGGGCTTGATCAATATTTCTGCAATAGATTAATTTTAGGTTAACGGTTTTGTTTTTTTAATGTAAAATATTAAACTTCTTAATTACGGTTGTACTTAAAATGCAACAAAACACATCAATGCAGTCCATTTGATATCGAAACTAAATAACCTTATTATGTACATTATAAAAAGGTTAGTTTTATCGTAGTGTACTTACCTTGCAATGTGACTTTATTACTTATGGCAACGTTGTTAGGTTTGACACTGCTTCGCTTAGTATATTTATGTGGTATTTGACTAGTGGATGACACCAATTCATTATGACTTGTTGATTTTGTGCCAAGAACTGTATTTGAAGTTTACAATATGTTGAGAAAGAAGAAAATGGTTTTCCAAAACGAGTGATCAACAACATATTTCTATCGATATTAATTAAAGCAGTGTTGTTCAAAATAATTAAAATCAAAAAAAAAAATAAAAACGCATAATACGCTTTCAGACAAAAATAGCTCGACTTCTATGGTTTCTTTGTTAAAGCATACGTCATCATCAAATGTAAAAGAGTGGGGCAAGTGGTTTGAAGTCAACGACCTTCGGCACTCGGCCACAGGCGCCAATAACCTTACTAATATCATAGTGCCAGACATTCTGACAAAATGCAATTTGATTAAAGGAAAATAATGAAGTTTAGAAAATAAAAAGAGGTCTTTTTTATTCAACCTTGTGACCTTGATGAAGATTCAATCAAAACTGACTGAAGCCAACTGCTAACTGAGATTGTTGAAGTTGGACTGCAGACGTCAGATCGACTGAACTTTGCTCAAACTTAAATTGAGTTTTATCAGCTAAAGAGAACTTACGTTGTTGAAGAAAATACAGTTTCTGGTTAGCATCCATTTTAAAAGAAAGTTCTGTTACGTTTCCACGTCTTGATATATACCCAAATCTTGTGACGTCAGCAATACTGATTGAATTTGAAGTCTCTACAAATAAAATGAAGATTGCAATAATTCTCAATACCATATTCTGGCGTTAAGTTTTTCTGTATTGTAAAATTCAGTAAAGCTTTTAATTTCGCCAATATGAATTATCTAAAATAAAATCATCAGCTAAGCAATAATTTTCAACTCACCATAATATTTGTAGATTGCATCACTACGAATAACATTTGTCCATGTCTGACCAGTAGCCTGTGAAATATTTAAGCGTCTGGTGTCGTTAAAGGTTATAGGATAACTTCCATTATTAAAACATCTTTGAACATAAGCTGTCCATTCCAAAGAATGAAAATCATTAAATAAAATGTTTCCATTCGAATCTGAAATAACAGAATATATATTAGTTTTCATCTTAAGACCAATGTCGTGAAAAGTGTTCAACACTGTTAAAACTGCTATTAGACTAGTTTAAAAAAAGAGCTTTTGTTGAAAAAATATCACTTTTAATGCCCTCATGGGTAATAATATATTTTTTCATCATAAGCAAAAGTGAGTACTTTTAATAATTTGCTTAGATTGTTTTATATTTAGTTTGTTCAAGAGCAAATTCCCCTTCTCATTTTCTTTTACTTTATTTGCCTGAAGTTTATTTATACCAAGAGTGGTGCCTCATACATTTTCACATTCACCTTCAATTGGTTGGTTCGCATGTCGGAATTATTTTCAATTTCTGCAATATAAAAACAACTTTTTTAATGCCACGACAATTAGTACAAAAGGAAGGTTATAATACACAAAATATCTTTAGAAATAAACAACAGACGGGCTTACCATATTTACATAACGCACGGAAATAGAGGTTGTCGCACCTACTCCACCAATATATAGGATCTTTCTGGAAACCTAAGCATTTTTCACCCTGATCTCTTTTAACGTGTAGATCTAAAACAAATGAAAACATTATAACGAAATGCTTAAAAAAGCTAAAAACACATAACTTTAGAGAATCACAAGTTGTTTTATGATATTCATTAAACTAAGGTTAGATTTTAGTTTAAAGCAGTTTATAATACATATAACAATTTTCAAAACAATATTTTATTTCCCACTAAAAATATAAATGCCGCCAAATGACTGTTTTGACATTTTTCAGGTGTCAAAAATCTGAGTAGTAAAATAGAGAGGAAATCTTTGACACTATTTGAGGTATGACGGACAAAGAGAAACTAATGATTGGACTTGATACCCAAAGATAAACTAGGCAAAAGGAACACATACAACAAATGTTTATCATACCCGTCTTCATCCTTTGGTATATTGACATATATTGATGACCTTCATGTTCACCTCCAGCAATCCAAGTTCTATTAACCACAATATTACAAGAAGCCATAGTTAGATTCTCGTCTGGCCGTTCATCCATACAGAAACACTATTTTAATAAATAAAGATAATGTCTCTCTTCAAAAATCGGATAAGAGATGATCTGTCGGATGCACCAAAAACAACAAAATACAAGATTATGTGAAAATTGCAGACTCGGCTTCATTGACTCTGTTTATTAGAGACAATGATAAAGTGCGAAATCTCTTATGCCCCAAGCACTGGTTTCAGTGATATTAAATGGCAAATGATCCACAAGGACCAGAAAAATATCACAATATTGCGTACATGGCATCCTTTTCCAGCTGTCATACACCTTATTAAATATTTCTATCCAAACATTTTCAATTGCATTTTCTACCTATTACAATCTTTCATTTTTATAGCAAAGCATTATTTAATAATTATTTAACTGATAGTTAACAAAATTATATTGGTTCCATAATCTTACGGTCGATTCTCAGAAGTATTGTAAGATAGAATGTTTCTGATATCAAACATAATTTTTTTTAATTAAACAGTTATTTTTGTAGCGTATATAGCATTATGCACCTTTAGTTAGTTATCGCATTTTCCTTAAAAGCGTTTTAATAATAATAATAATAATAATAATAATAATAATAATAATAATAATAATAATAATTATAATAATAATAATAACAACAACAACAACAATGATAATAATAATAATAATAATAATAATAATAATAATAATAATAATTGAAAAAACAAACAAAATATGCTTTGGAAAAAGGATATATTGCTTTACCTTGTCGTTGTTTAGTCCAATATAATCATGTTTAGATTTATTGCACATTGAATAACACATACCAGGTGAATTTTGAGATATCGGTAACAAAGTTTGGTGTTTTGCAATGTTTATACGGCCACATCCTGAAATACGTACAGTCAGTTATATTAAAACGTCATCATCATGTACTGAAAAAAATGAAAACAGAGTTCAACAAGGAAGGTTGGATTCAATGAACGCAACATAAAACAGCATAACAAGACCAACGAGAAGGAGCTCAGCAAGGCATCAAACAATCACAAGAGAGGGCACATGATACATATAAAAAAGATAACTCAGTGACCACAACAAACGTACTTAATGCCTTAAAGAAAAAGTCACAGTATAATAAAATATAAATTATGTCATATTTTATTTCATTCTTAAATTAGTACAATTTTTATTTCCCACACATCACATGGGCATGAACATGTACAACCCAAAAGATGTCTACTTTGAGTATGGGTGTGCCATGGAATGGCGTTGTTGACGTATTGACACGAAGCTTTTGTTGTTAATATTCAAACATATAACATATGACACATTTTTATGACAATGACGATTGATCAAAAGTTGATAATGTAAAGAATTTCACACCTTTTTAGATATAACCAATGTACATTCAGCATTTGCACAACATGATGTTCCAATAGAAAAATCATGTTTTGATCCAATCATTTAAGCCTCGTTTTCATTTTAGAGTCAAAAATGATCATATAAAATCCATATCGCACCAAATCTAGCCGCCTCGTTTTCATTTGTAGAGTCACAAATCTATATCAAATCTATATCAAATTCTTTTATATTTGAAGTAACAAAATTCTTTCAAAATGGCAACAAATGGTGGTGTGAAATAAAGAGATTTTTCAAACATAGTTATGAACAAAACTGATTATTTTGGACTCGTATACAGCTGCAAATATAGTGTATAATAACCTATAATAACCTCATAGTAATTACGAAAAAATTAAAACTTCCTAAAATATAAAAATCCCCTTAATTATTAAATGATGCCAGACGTTTTCCTTTTCTATAAATTTAACGTCACGTATAAATTGTACGTTATTAAATATATAACAATGTTACATTTCAGCGTGCTGATTTTACAATAATTATTCTTGCAACATCTTAAAACCTCCATGAAACTCTCCGTTACCAGATATTGTTTTTGCTAAAAGACAAGAGTTTTAAAAGACATTTTAGACGCGCGACGCACCTTTATACATATATTGATAAATAAAATGCTATTTTGAAAATATTGTTTTAAAATAAATGAGAGAAATAAAACTAGAAGTTTAATTAAATTATAATTGAATATTTTTTAATTGAAACAGCATCGTATATAAGAGGGTATATACGATGGTGGGTCAATATGTCAGCAATATGAAGTATATTTTCAATTTAGTTCATGATTGAACTATGCTATGCTTCAAAGCACCAGCTTTCACATGATAAAAATTTTGTATAGTTAACCGATCAAGAATTCTAAGCAAATCAAGAATTACTTTACACGAGTAACTTTATGTAAATTATGGCTGGTAAATGTTCAGGTAAAAGTGCTCAAATACGGGCTGCATAAACATTTTGAGCAAAATAGGACTATCTAAAACAATTGCTTATTACGATGAAGTAACGTGTGCAACTGTTTTAATGCGGTCTCATAAATTAAAAAATGGGGCCAATTGAACACCAGTAAGTCTGGCAAAAAATAAACAAGAGGGCCATGATGGCCCTGAAATCGCTCACCTGTATATAGGCCCCCGGGACGGGGCTAATTTTAACCCAGGGGCTTTTATTTGAACAAACTTGGTAGACACCCATTAGAGGATGTTTCATGATAAATATCTAAGCTCTAGCTCTAAGAAAATTTTTAAGTTTTTACTAAACACATATAGTGAAAAACAATGACCCACCCCCTCTGTGGGCGCCAATTTTGTCCCCATGGCTTTTATTTGAACAAACTTGGTAAACACTCACTAGAAGATAATTCATGCTTAATATCTAAACTCTATCTCTTTGGGCTTTTTAACAGAACATTTTTTCAGTTTTTACTATAATTATACATAAAAGGAAAATCAAAGATCCCGGGGCGGGGTCAATTTTTTAACCCCAGGGCCCTTAATTTAACAAAAATGGTAGACACCCATTAGAAGATGTTTCATGCTAAATATCTTAGCTCTAGCTTTTAAGATTTTTTAAAAGAAGATTTTTTTTTGTTTTAACTATATACATAAAAGGAAAAACAATGACCCCCTGGGGCGGGGCCAATTTTGACCCCAGGGCTTTTATTTGAACACACTTGTTAGACACCCACTAGAAGAGGTTTCATGCTTAATAGCTAAGCTCTAGCTCTTTGAGTTTTTTAAAAGAAGATTTTTTAAGTTTTTACTATATGCATATAGGGTAAATGAATGACCCCCTGGGACGGGGCCAAATTTGACCCCAGGGAATTTATTTGAACAAACTTGGTAGACACCCATTAGAGGATGTTTCATGCTTAATATCTTAGCTCTAGCTCTTTGGGTTCTTTAAAAGAAGATTTTTTAAGGTTTTACTATATGCATATAGGGAAAATCAATGACCCCCTGGGGCGGGGCCAATTTTGACCCTAGGGCTTTTATTTGAACAAACTTGGTAGACACTGACTAGAAGATGTTTCATGCCAAATATCTAAGCTCTACCTCTTTGGGTTTTTTAAAAGAAGATTTTTTAAGGTTTTACTATATGCATATAGGGTAAATCAATGACCCCCTGGGGCGGGGCCAATTTTGACCCCAGGGCTTTTATTTGAACAAACTTGGTAGACACCCATTAGAGGATGTTTCATGCTTAATATCTAAGCTCTAGCTCTTTGGGTTTTTTAAAAGAAGATTTTTTAAGGTTTTACTATATGCATATAGGGAAAATCAATGACCCCCTGGGGGCGGGGCCAATTTTGACCCCAGGGCTTTTATTTGAACAAACTTGGTAGACACTGACTAGAAGATGTTTCATGCCAAATATCTAAGCTCTAGCTCTTTGGGTTTTTTAAAAGAAGGTTTTTAAGGTTTTACTATATGCATATAGGGTAAATCAATGACCCCCTGGGGCGGGGCCAATTTTGACCCCAGGGCTTTTATTTGAACAAACTTGGTAGACACCCATTAGAGGATGTTTCATGCTTAATATCTAAGCTCTAGCTCTTTGGGTTTTTTAAAAGAAGATTTTTTAAGGTTTTACTATATGCATATAGGGAAAATCAATGACCCCCTGGGGGCGGGGCAATTTTGACCCCAGGGCTTTTATTTGAACAAACTTGGTAGACACTGACTAGATGATGTTTCATGCCAAATATCTAAGCTCTAGCTCTTTGGGTTTTTTTAAAAGAAGATATATTTTAAGTTTTTTCTTTCGGTTGCCATGGCAACCAGAGTTCTGCATGGAATTAAATTCTTTGAACAATTTTTAAAGGTGACCACCAAAGGAACATTCCTGTGAAGTTTGGATGAAATTGGCCAAGTGGTTTATGAGGAGATGTCATTTAAAGTAAAAGTTTACGGACGACGGACGGACGGACGGACGCCAGACGAAAAGCGATCACAAAAGCTCACCCTGTCACTTTGTGACAGGTGAGCTAAAAAAAACAATAAAAAAATAAAATTAAACTCTATAGTTACTGACAAAAACATTAAAAAGTTAAGCTTATCATCTCCAAGATGCCAGACTTTCACTTATCCAAAAAGCAGGCATATGAAAAAAGTCAACTCGTACAATTCTAAAAAAACACTTGAAAGGCAAAAGTAATATATTAAGTACTAACCAATGTAGGCGAAAGCTGTTTCCTTCTTATAATATCCAACCCATACTTCCTTAGTTTCATCTAGCCTAATGCTAGATGGTATATTTACACTAAAAGATATACTATCCACTTGTATTTCAGGTGTTGCAAAGTTTTCCCTGCTCTTCGCCTCATGCCACGTGACGGTTTCGGTTGATAGATCATAATTAGCTGAAACTGTGAAATACACGTTACTTAATTCCAATACCATGAAACTTTTAATGTTAATAAGTTAGTTGATATTTAGTTTAGACAGGTATATTTAGCCTGGTTGCTGAACAAGTTATTGCGGCTTAATTTTATCACTTTCAAATCTGTTTCATGGAGCTAATTAGTATTGGTATAAATTGATGAAACATGGCCGTGACCCAAGTAGGGCTCGAACCCTGTCCCAGGGTTGACAAGCAGACACTCTAATCACTTGGCCACGGCTACCATCTTGTTGATGTTTATCTTTTGAATTATCATTTTCAAGAGTAAAATGTTCATTTTAGAATGATAATGTTTCCGAAGCTACTTAAAGTTCATTATTCATCTACTACACTTTAAATTTGTAAATTTTGGATAAAATAACAAGGAGGTCATTAAAATGAGTAAAAGCAGGGAAAGGTTGACCAGCGTATGTACTCCAATGAATGTGTCCTATTGACGACAATGCGCGGGTTGGTTTAGGACTTCTTATAAAAAAGAAATGAGGTTCAGCTGCCTCACCCGCCTTGTTTACCAGACCTGTGATTTATGTCCCTATAATTTACGAAAAGTCGAAATAAATCTAGCAGTAATTAGCATGTGAGTGTTTGGTCTAACAGGCGTACTGTTTGTCATTTTAGATGGGATTACAATAATTTTAAGGATCAAAATTAAACCGACTGTGATTGTATCTAAGAGCTCCAGACACAAATTAAATTGATGTTTTTCGTAACCTGTATAAATCGTGTAACTGGTCATGAAGTTTTGAATTTGAATATACGGATGGAAATAAATGTACACATATATATTTAAATTTTATTACATTTGTTCTAAGAATACTTTATTTACATTTTGCTAGCATAATTTCATTCAACATAAATGATAGAACTTCTATGTAAATATAACGGAAAAAAAAGAAACAGACATGAATTTTGATTTAAATTCTTAAGATTGCATTATCTTGACATAAATAATACGTGTTATGTGCTTAATATTTGACATGCATTATTATTTGTTGTATTGTTTTCGAAACTTGTGCAATTTTTGCTCAGTATATTGACATAAGAAATAAACAAATGGCCAGTTTGTATTTTCATTCGTACACCAACCTAACTATAAATTAATCTGCTTGAATAAGCAAGACATTTTAGAATTATAAAGTTTTAATAATTGTTTTAAAGCTACACATATTTAATTTAGATTCCAGCGTTAGTATGTTATAACGATGACATCCTTCAAGCGTTTTTAATTTTTCATTGCATCTAAAATTGATATGTGTTAGGAATGACCTTTCATATTTAATATACCTTTGTGACATACTGTACATCTAATATGTCAAGTACTGGCCTTATCATGTCAATATGATTTTGAAATTTGAGGTTAGATACTTTAACGACATCAGTGATATCCCTGACTCCGATTATTGAAATTTTGCACTTATGCCGGTTTTTTGTCATTGACCACCGTATGAACACCACAAGCTTCATGTTTTATTGTTGAACTCTCGTTTGGTCTGTAAAACAGAGGCGTAAACAGTTGACTGCATATAACACTGCTGTCCGTGAAACAAAACAAGACTGCAACTACTTTTTAAGTTTGCCATTGGGCGCTCATTATGGTTTTGTTTTTCCCCATTTATAATATGTACAGTGAGGCTGGTCTGTTGTATCTAAAGATAAAGTTTTGCAAAAAAAAGTCACACACGAATTTTCAATGTCAACATAAAGGAAACTCGCATTTCCATCGTCTATTCAGTTTTATTTTCTGTAAATAAGTTTTTTTTTGTTTGTTGTTTTTTTTAATATGTTAAGGATCATGGAAATTGATGTTTTTAGGTTTAATACACACAAAGACTGTCATCTTTTTCTTATGTTAATACAGGCTGTGGTTTCGTTGAGCATTATACCCTCTAAATTAAGTATTGTTGATACACATTTCTCTAGTCATACAAGTTGCTTACAAAAAGTTATTTAAGTCATGAAGTAAAACAGATTTACCATAAGTAATAGCAGCAAGCAAAACAATAATCAATACAATCCCAATTTGTACGACATGTTGGTTTAACAGTCCTATAGCCCAGATGGGATCTTCCTGCTTTGAATCAGATAAAAATTATGATAGAAAGTGATGTGATGAATATTAATTATACATGCTTAAACAAGGACATTCATGCTGATCAAACAAAAGTTGTTTTATCTATATCCTTATGATAAAACATATTTTAATTTCTATGCATTTAAAACATCGCTTTCCTTATTAACATTGAAATGTTAAATTATCCGGCTTCATTTTGTAACGTAAATTCATGCTAATAAATTATATTGAGTATAAGGTTTAATTTGATAGAAAACATCGTTAACAATTAGTAAATATAAAAAATGAATATGAAATCCCTAAAAAACATCCAAAACGACAAAATATTGCAGGCTCGATTTGATCGGGACTGTTCATGGACGGTGATGTTAAATACAAGTTACCGTCAACGCCCCTACCATCGGCTTTAGCAGAAATTCAACATTTAAAAAACGATAGGGTAAAATTTTGAATTTTGAAACATCCGCAGTGTGGTCATACAGCGGTTATTATGTATCATGGAACCTTCAATGTAACAATTTCGTACCAATCCAAGGCAAGCGGCATATTATCCCGAGAAAACATTAGGTTCTGATAGCTGCATATCACAGATTAAACGTCAAAAGACAAATTTAAAAAGCAGACTCCATATCCTAAGGGTGATTTTACAATACTCAAGTAGGAATACAAACCCCGATCCTTGAGCAACTTAGGCAAGGGTACAATAAAGTGATATTTTAATCTTTTTTAACGAGGAAGACATTTAGCCAAGTTAACAAATGTTAACATGATCGACTGAAAGCAAGTCCGCCATAGTGACATACTCAATAATTTAAGTATTGGTCAAAGTGTAAGAAGCATCATATTTAGAGCATTTAAATAGCAATCTATTTACCAAATATTTACATAACAAATGTAAAGAAGAACCGATTGATCCGGGCGATGCTCCCCGAACAGGTTTTGGAAAAAGTGCAATTATTCCAAAATATGGCAAGGCAGAGTTACTGTTTCTTTGGCTACAATTTTAATCTGCTGATTAAATTTTCATGTTGATATCAGTTATAGTGACGGAGTTTTGTCCCTTATAAAAATTCGAAGTGTAAAAATGAACAAAGGAGAATAAACTCTAAAAATTAGACAAGGCAGAGTTATGGTTCTTTTGTACTACACATCTACCCAATGAGATATATCTACCTACAAAAGTGTATTGTTTATAATCTCTTATTCTTTTCAAAACTAAGTCCTGGACAATGTTTATAGTGTAAAAATGAACAAAGGGCAGTAACTCCAAAATTTAGGCAAGGCAGCGTTTCGATTCTTTTGGCACTGCACTTTTATTTAATGAGATATATTTAACTACAAAGATTTTCGTTTATAACTCTTTGTGGTTCTCACAGCTGTGTCCCAGACAAAATTCAAAGTGAAAATATGAACATTAAAATTAGGTAAGGAAGACGGACTGTTCTTCTGTAGTGCATTTCTACCAATGAGATCTATCTACCTATACAGATTCATGTTGATAATTTAGCGTTCGTTGAATGCCGCCTTTCCTTGTCGATCTTGTTTATCATATTTGATAGCTCTAGTTGTTTCAGAGTTACGTCCCGGACAAGAAAAGCGAACGGACAAACAGACAGACAGATGGACAGACCACGGACGGACAAAGCGGCTACTATATGCTCACCCTTCGGAGAGCATTATATTGGTAACACTACAAATATAACAGAATAATAGATTGTTAATCCAATGAGGGATTTTTATTATCCTATAAACAATAGAAACGTTTTTACTGAATGAACATCATAGATTAAACTTGTACTCAAATCCATAGTATTTTTAAAATCTGCTTATTTTTTTCACACAATATTGAAATTTTAGACGCAGTTAGTGTTTTCTGATAGATAATTGAAATATCAAAATCTCTTACTCTTTAAACACCTGCTTGATCACTATCTATTCTTCATAGCTATTAGTATGAAAGTCGATGGTACAGAAGAATTTAAAAAAAATATATAACAACACTAAAACGTTGTACTGGACAACTCGATATACATACATACAATTTTATTGCGTTATAAGACCAACGAACCATGCACATATACAATTGTGAGCCGATGTAAATTTACAGACACTTATTTCGTATAAAATTAGCCAGATAAACTTGTGAATGTTTACCACAAACTACAATGAAGCATGATATAATAAAGCAACCTACTGAAAGATATACAGTGTTTAAGATGAATATATAATCCGGCCTGGTATTTTTTCATAAGTTAATTCCCCTCCATACTGTTTGTTTATTCTTAAAAAGGTACAATGACAGCGTCTGTCTCATATACATTCCTTCACATTTGTACATTTAAATGCCCATGCGTTTTGCATTCATTTCAACATCATTGAAAGTTTACACATGGATTTTGATATCACAACTTTATTGTATACCGTTGTCCTTATGTATACATTTCAAACCAAAACCGTTTGCCTTTAATTCGATCACTATGCACCACAGCAGTTTTGACATTTATCCTTTGCTTACACTTAAAACTTCTAAATGTATTGGAAGTAACACTTGCCAAGAGGTTTGCAATTTTCTTCAGAACATTTTGGAATTCGATGAAATATTTTATCCTCATGTGTACCCATTTTCAGTATATATAAATGTTTGAATAAAGAAAAAAACAACAACAAACAAACAACAAGAAAAAAACTACACATTTTACAGCAAAAAAACATTTAACGCCTTTTTATTACATCTCATCAGGTGCGGTTGGCCTTATATCAGACTTAAGACTCTTTACAAAAAAGAAATGGAAAATGTTCTTATGTATTCCTGCGCAGGCGTGCTAAAACGTCGAAAAGTAATCATTTTTTTCCTGTCAGAGGCGGAAGTAAGGCTGAAAGGCTGGAGTGGATGTTCTTTTTTCCTAATTTTCGTACCTTTATGTTTATGTGCTTTTCTGGTCAGATTTTTGGTTTTCTTGTAAAGTTTTGAAAGGTCTTTATAAAGATTTTTTTTTCTAATGAAGCCAGCAAGGAATACATGTAATCTTTATGCAAAACGGTGTGTAGAATATTTTCCTATAAAAATAAATATAGCAGATGTCATGTGTTTTTGTAATGAAAACAATATCTTTTCCGGCACAGATTTATAATACTAAAAAAGGCATTGTCTGAATTCTGTATACAGCAAAATAGTCAATTGCTTATTTTTAAAAGTGTTTAGTCTGTTTTAACACGTTAAAAAGGAAAAGGCAAACCTTTTTTTTCACGTCTTATGCCAGATAAAGTCGAGGTATTATAATTTGATGAACAAAAAGATTTACGACATCGAACCAAGTTGTTCACACTAGATAGTAAGGATTGTAATTTTTGTGAGTCTTTCAAGACTATCATCTAATAATGTTAAGTTTAGATGGTTTTGGAAAACTTTACAACACATATTAGGTGACAGTGCAGTTTATCAAAATATCTAAATATTACCCTCAACACAGTATGTGTTTGTTGGCAGGATCTGAATTTTTAAATTTTTTAAAATGGAATTTATCATAAAAAAAGCGACCTTCGAAAATAATATCGTCATTCTTGGAATAACCATTATTGCCATATGTAAATTATCATGGAATATATAAATCAAACTTAATCGCGTGTGAATAAGAAATTTCCTTTTAAACTTATTAAAGAATACTGCTTTTAAAAAATCTTTAAATTTTTTTTTCAATTATTTATTTCTCTGTTTGAAAATATTATTTGTTTCTCCAAATGAAGGTTTGAAGATTTTCCTTTTCAAAAAATTTAATATATTTTGTTTGTGCAGTTTCTTTTCAAAATTTTAAATCTAAAGAGAGCGTCCCCTTTGCTATAACTAATGTGAATACATTCTATGACTCATGTTAAATTCAAAAATTTTGCCCTGTTTTTGTTTTTTTTTTTAAAAAAGCTACATATTGAAACCATAATTGTATAAAAAAAACAGAAAAGATTCAAAAAGGAAATATTTTTAAATTTTCCCAAAAAACCAAGGTTTGGTTTAACATTTTTTTATTCTTTTCCCCGGGTTTTCCATTTTTTAATACCCAAAATTTTTACCCTTTGATTTTTTATGCCAAAATAAAGAAATTTTCTTTACAAATTTGGATTTTCCCATTGGAAACCTGTCCAGAATTGCAATAGGTGTGGGGGCCTTGTTAAAAAATTTTAAACCATTTTTATTAAAAAAGGAGTTTTTCTTTCCCTTTTCTTCGTGACAAAAAACCTATTACTTTTTCATAAATTTTTTCCGTAGCGGGCCCCTTTGAAATCCCACCATGAACGGTGTTTTTACGCGGGAAAAATTGGTAAAGGGTTTTTTTGGTAGAAAACTTTTTTTAAAAGCAGAAAATCTGAATGCGTATGCCTTGGAATTTTAAACCGCTGAAAAATTGATTGTGAATTGCTGTAAAAAAAGTGTCGAATATCTTAATGTTTTTTGTCTATTGCTAAAATGTATTATAAATGTTAGTCATTATAGTGACGCTCTCTTTTGAATCCGCTTAATAAACAAACAAACAAAAAACTATTTACTCGTCTATGTAAATGGAAGGTAACAATGACAAGCCTCTTAGTTTTTAAATTCAAACTGAATCAAGAGAACAAATATTGAAAAAGTATTTTACCGTCTTTCTAAAACAAAAACTACTACAACAACAACAACAGCAACTAAGATTACAGCTACAAACTGACATGATGACAGGATAGTAACGTCCAGAAACCTGCGTTGAAAATAAAAAGAAACAACAAACGAATTATATCAGTTTTGTCATTTACGCAATAAAAAAAAAACTATGATACAGAATGATTGTCTTAAAAGCATTTGTATGAAATGAAAGTTTATGTTATATTTCTGGAAAAAAATATATATCGAGGAAGAGGTTATTTTTTTCATTTTTGAAACAGACGACATTTTGGCACAAATTGTCTACATAGACCTATACGAACTTTATCGGAGAAGAATTATTATTCCTGGAGATTATATATTTTATTAAACGGCCTTTACTAATCATCATTTGAGTATTATCGACGGGAGTTGTGAAAATGATTTCTGAGCACCTGGTGTAAACAGAAGAAAAATGTTGTTTGTGTTGCAATTCTTGAGGTTAAGGTTGTGAGAACATTTGGTTTCGGTCGGTTTAACCTGCAATAAATAAATATTTTATTTCATAATAGAATAAAATTGCATTTGAAGACTTAAACTATCTAAAAGGACCGTATTTTTACGATTGCATATGACTATTTCGTCTGTAAATGGTGGTTTTGTTTTAGATAGCTTTCTCACCATCTGTCTTTACAGTGACTTTAGGTTTTACTGGTGAGGGAAGACTTCTCGTCCCCGTTTTACTTATTTCAGGTAAAACTAGAACCTGGGTAGAAACTACGTTCGGAAAGCTTACTTGATACCTTCCTCACATAAAAACATCTTACGTCCCTTGAAGGATTTTAACCAGGAGGCCATAGGTGCAAATGATTTAAGGTCGGCCGGACAGCAATCAAATGACCAGTGTATGACGAAGATGAATAATTTATAAAAATGACATAAATTTCTGTTTTGATATATAGTACTTCCAGTGTTCATATAATAAGTTGCCATTTAGTTATTATTGCTTTTTTTAGAATAGGTGTCAGTTTTAAAGTTTATTAATCGTAAGGTACCTTATAATATAAAAATTATTCACATATAACTATAAATTAAAAGTAATAGTGTGCACATTTGACAGTGAACAGTTTCCGACGATGAAAATCTTATTCACTCAAAATGTTGCAAAGAAGAATACATCAAGTAAGTTTATGGATTCGTTTATGTGTACAGATACAGATACATACTATTGTACATATTGATAATCAACAAGAAAGAACAAATGTTAACGATACACAGATCCCAAAACTTCTAGTCAATAAGTAGAAAATTACAAGTAAAAATAACTTCGTTTTCAGGGCTGGGTGATTGATATGGTTCGATGCCTTTACACCACACCTAAAACGTTTGTTAAAATAATAGTATGTTACCCCAAAAAATATAAAATTGATAAAAAAACACTAATATTTAGCTTTGACATTCATGGTAAATAAATAAAACTTACCGAGTTTTGGAGGAGAAGGTACCGTTTACTGTCGGCAAAGTTTATTGGTAAAATTCAGATATGTTAATATTTTCACTTTCTCCATATAAATCCGTACCCTTTTCACTTCCATTCTATACTTAATTTACATTTGAAGTTTCCTGAAAAAAAAACGATAAGTATATTATATTTTGTCATGAAATAAATGTTTTATTAAAACTTTTTTTTCAGATATGTTCACACAAATAAATGCATTTGTTATCTTTTGTTACATGTGAGTTGACGTTTTTGCATTTGTATTTTTGGCACAAAAATGTATGGGGTGTTTCAATAATTATTTTTTCGGGTTTGTTTGTGTCAGTTCCCCTAGTTTTAATTCAAGTTTGCTTAAATTATGATTGTGTTCATTCACATTTGATACGGCGTAGCCTCTTTCAACTGTTCCAATAATTTCTTAAAACTACAAAACTTATTTATCTAAATTATTTGCATGTTACTGTAATGTATATTTTGTTTCCTTATTCCCGGATTCAACGTTTACAACTGACTGCACTTTTTTGTTTCAGTTCCATCTTTTTTTGTATAAATACAGGTCAGTTGAGCAACGTCTATTTCATTTTGTCCATGAACAACCGGACGATTGAGAAGTTTTTAGTGTTCAAAAAATGTATATGTATCGATCAAATAGATTTCTATTGCTCACCATGATATTTATATATTACATCACTGTGCGTATAAACATTTGTCCACGAAAGGTCAACAAAACTGGTCTAGTATTGAACTCATCGTGTCGTTATATTGATTGGAAGGCAATTACGTCGAAACAAGTTTGATACATATTATGCCTCCCATCCATTATGTTGCATACTCTGATTTTCAGCAAATGCTGATTCAAATTCTTGAAAAACAGTAAAGTAAAATGATAATATCATATTTCCAAAGATTGTAAAATTATGTATCTTTTTCAACAGAACCATGCTTACATTTTCCTGAACACTTCAAAGTTTTTTAAATTCTAAATTTTCAAAAAAGTATAAACCGAGTCACAAGTTTTGAAGTAAACTTAAATCAAAAAATAGTGGATCGTTTGTGGAACATGTTGTTCCAATCGAAAAATACATAATAAAAAACAAATTAACAAGAAAGGACAAAAACAAAAACAGGAAAAAAAGAAACATACAAAGACGAAAATTCCGAAAGACCTTTTAAAACAATTAAAGATCAAATTTGAATAGATTAAAAGAGACAGTTTTAAAAAATTTAAATTTTTCTTTTTTTTCACATAAAAAACTGAAAAAACGAAACGGGGGTTGCACCCCCCTGGTATTCTAACGTTTGTTTGGCTCATAAATGAAAAAAATTTGCCACCAATTTTTTTCCGTTATGGGTTCCCTAAACATGTATTTTCTAAAAAGAAATGATAAAATATTTTTTCATTTTTAAAATGAAATTTTTACAGAATTTTATTAAAACCCGGAAAAAACTCATTTTTTGGGATTTAAAAAAATTAAAAAATCCCAAAGGTTATTAAAATATTTTTAATTGTATAACTTTGTGCCAAAAGTAAAGTTTTTTGTTTTTTTTAATTTTTTATTTTATGCAATTTTTTTAGTAACTAGTTCCAGTAATTTTTATTTAAAATTAAACTTTGGGTAGTTAATTGGGAAAATTTGCTGTACAAAGGGGGGTAAACCCGTCATTAAACAGTTAAAAAAGGAAAAAAAAAAACTTTGTTCTCAAAAAAACCCCTATTCTAATTTTATGGGTTTTGGGACTTTGGGAAAACTATGAAATAGGGGAATTTTTGGGGCGGAAACTGAAATTTTCATTTGGGATTGAACAGGTTTAAAACCCCCTTGAGTCAAAAAAAAGTCCCAAAAAAAAAATATTTTTGTTTTTAAAAAAAACCCATGGGGGTGATAATCGATGAACCCTATATCTAAAAAACGACAACGATTTCCCAAAGGGGTTTAAAATTTCCCTTTCCTTTTTTAAAATTATTTTTAAAGTCCCATTACTTTGCAAAATTAAAAAACATTCTTTAAATTTTTAAAAAAAACCCAAAGTATTGTGTATACAAGATGTTTAAAATGTGAAAAAAATGCCCCGGGGGAAAAAACGAGGGGGGTTTTGTCACCAATAAAGAACAGGAAATAACTAAGTCTTACATTTAACAGGGATTTGGTCCCAAAGCCCCAAACAAATTTAAACAAACGATAAACAAAGTGTTGGGAGATTCACAAATGATTGAAGTTCACTTTCATATAAAAAAGAAATCCTTTTTATTCAGTTTTGTTATTGAACATGATCGTTATCTTAGTTAAAAGGAAATGTAAATGGGAATAAGTTTTCCAGTGTAGGCCCACCTTACCATGAGTTAAAAATTAGACTGATTACTTTTGATAATTACGAGACAATAACGGCGGCAGAAGTGTAGGAAAAACGTGGTTCATTTAATGTTTAAAGATGGAAAGGAAAAAATTTTACAGGGAGGTAGTCCAACAATTTACATTAAAATATATCAATGATTTAATTTTTTTAAATTTTTCCTTTTTCCTTTTTTTGTTTCCCTTTTTTTTTTTTTAAATGATTTGGGTTTGGGGGTGTTAAAAAAACAAAAAATCCAAATTTAAAGGAAAAATTGGGGAAATTTAAAAAAATTGCCCCAAATTTTTGCAATAACCTTTTAAAATTCTTGAAAATTTTAAAAAGGAGGGTTTAAACCCTTTTTTTGACCTTAGTTGGGCAAGATTTTGAAAATTTTTGCTTTTTATTTTTTGCAAAACCTTTTAAAAGAAATGTAAAAAGGGACCTGTTTTTTTTCCTTTCGTAATTGACATATTACTTAAACAGGGGTTTAAATTTCTCCACCTTTAAAAAAACCATTTTGGCCCAAATTTTTACATTTTTGGCCCGATTTTTTTGTTTTACCCGGTTTGTCTTTCATACAAAAAACAAATTCATTATGGAAAAAGATTTCCCAAATAATAAAATAAAAATAAATACAGGAAACCTAAAAGAAAGCCCAAAACGGGGAAAATTTTAAAAAAGGGTTTCAAGCTCGGTTTTATTGAAACCCGGGTTCCAAAGGGGGCGGGATGGAAAGGCAAATTTCCGTCCACGCCCCCTAAAACCCAAACCCCTTAAGCCCGAAATTTAACATTTTTAAAAGTAAAAAGTTAAAAAATTTTTAAAATTTAAAAAACATCCCCCAAAATGGTTTTTTTTTAGGGGGTTTTCATGGGAAACCCTTCAATGTGCCCCTTTTTGGCCCTTCCCCTTGGGAAAAAACGGCGTATGGTCCCCAAATAATAAAAAAGCGGTTTCCCTAAAAAGGAAAAACAATGGGGGGAAAAATAAAAAAAAAAGGAAATTTTTAAAAGGGGGAATTAGAGGTTTGAAACCGCGTATCCACAAAAAAATTTTTTAAAGACGTCAAAAGGACAAAATTTATAATAAAAAAAGGGGAAATACTCCCAAGGGGGAATTTTAAAACATTCTTTAGTTTTTTTTCATTCCCGCATTTTTAAAAAATTTTTTTGTAGTATTTTCCACATTAACAAGGAAATTTAAATTTTAATTGTTTGGGAAAAAATTAAAATTTTTTTATGGTAAAAGGGGAAAAAACGGGTTTTAAAGAAAGGGGTAAACGAATTCCCAAATATTTCAACAATCAAGGTCAAATTTGTTTTTTTAAAAGGTTTTAAAATTCTATTAAAAATATACAAAATGTAATTTTCCCTATTTTTTCCCTTTTTTTTGACCAAAGAGTTAACCTTGGCCCCTTTGTTTTTAAAACCAAATATTAAATTTGATTGAAATTTTTTGGGGGGAAAACCAAACTGAGAAGCAAAAAGCCCCGGGGGGTTTTTTTCGACTGAAAAAACAAAAGCCCTTTGGGTTTTAAAATTCTTGGGTCAACCCAAAAATCCGAAAAAATTTAAAAAAAATAAAGGTTTAAATCAGGAATTTTTTACCCGCTTCCTTTTATGCGTTTTACTCTTTTTAAAGTAATAAGTTTTAATTTTAAATTTTTAGGGTTTTGGGCCTTTAAAAGGGTTTATTCAAAAAAAAATTCAAAAAAATTTTTTAGAAGAAAAAATTTTTAATTTAAAAGCGGGTTTAAAAATTTTTTTTACAGATGGTTTGGACCGGAAAATAAGTTAAGGGCGTTTTTTTTTTCAAACCAAAATGCCCCTATGGGGTAAAACCCCAAACAGGGAATTGGGGGGTTTTTTCTAATAAGTAAGCAAACCAGGGTAAGTTAAAACACCCCAAAATTTTTTGGGGGGGTTTTTTTGGTTTTCTACCCCCCCGGGTGCCTGTTATTGCCCCCCAAAGGGCCCCCTTTAAAGGTTTCTTTCCTTAAAAAAGTTAAAATTTATGACCCTTTAAAAAAAAAGGGGACCAATTTTTGCAAAAAAATTTCCCTTTTTTAAAAATTTTTTAATTTCTTTTCGAAATTATTAAAAAATTTTCTTTTTTTAAAGGGTTTTGCAAACGGGTGTTTTTTTTCGGGAAAAAAAAGCCCCTGCTTCTTTTATTTTAAGTTATTTGGTATTTACAGTAAAACCCAATGAATCAAAAATATTTATGTTGGAAATTTCCAAAAATTGCCTCTACCTTTTCATCATGCCCGGTAAAAATTTTGGGTTTTAGAGGAAAAATAATCACCTTTAGGGCTTTTTGAATTAAAAAAAAATTCAGGTTTAAACATTTAAAAAACTATTTTAAAAAAAAATAGTTTTTCAATTTTTATAATAGTCTTTTCCTTTTTGGGGAAAAATTTTGGGAAAAATGAAATTTCATTTCAATTTGAGTTTTATGATTCCCTTAAAAACAGCAAAGCC
>NW_026864507.1:0-41484 GCF_026571515.1 Ruditapes philippinarum | reverse complement strand
AAACATCGTCAATAATGTTTCTAGATACAATGATTAAATGATATTGTACAAAACTTTCTTTTTACTTCATCAGAATACCATCTTAACATAAAAGAATTGTGTTTCTTGTCTTACAAGTCTAATATATGGCATATTTTATTGCAATTTTATTGTATCAGCAAAGTAGTATTTACCATCAAAAAGCATTAAAACTGTAGTTAAATTCCTTAGCCCTAACATAAGTACAGAAATTCATTACGACCGTCAATATGTGCTTGTCTATGGACATGCTCAATAAAACCTATACTGCAACATTATCAATTTTGCCGTTTTGGACCTTCTTTAGTGATTTAATATTCCTCTATATTTTAGCGAATTTTAGTAAAATGATATAGTGAATCATCAGTGACTTAATGTGAAGCAGGTTGTTTGTTTCAGTATTCTTGAAATTATTGAGGTGCATGTCAAGGAAAGCTAAAATGAAATACACGTTTCCATTTCTATTGTTAACTTAATAAAACGTTTACTTGGCTAAGATTAAAATCCCCTCCTATGCCAGCGAGACAGTTACTGTGTTATTGACGGAATATTTATCTGACACTTAATGAGCATACCCTTGGTTCAAACAAAGAGATGTAAATCGCAATAATCAGAAATTGCATGCTTCCACGGAGTCAACACTTAAGTGTTTCCATACAAAGCGGTGCAAAAGTACTTCATCTCAAGTTAGTTTATCTTTTTTGTCGCATTAATATTCAAAATTATACGCTTAACTGTTTATTGAAGGATTTGTTTGAGATTTAAAATGTTTGTACAACAAAATAAATGACATTGTTTTAAACTTTATCACAGTTTAGAAAAAAAAAACTTCAATCATTCGTGCAGTCTCTTTATGTAACGGCATTTGTTCAAATATAAAAAAAGAAGAAAACAAAAAAACAGTGAAATAAATCTAAATAATTAGAAAAAGTATCAATTTATACGTACAATTAATATGTCAAAAAATATTGATATGTCATGTGTATTGTTTGTTCCATGTACACTTTGAAGATATTTTCTTAATATGTAAAGGTTTGTGAAAATATTTACAACTACATAATGCTTTTCTAAAAGACAGCAGATCTTTTTAACAAACATTCTTACGACAAATCTCTATCGTAAGAGAAATCTTATGATAAATTGTCCTTTTCACAAAATATCATAAGAAAATATTAGGTATAAAATCCGTCGTAACTTGACGATAGGTTTTCCCATATGCAAGTGTAATGTCATTTCCCTTATGAGTACAAGACCACGTATCTTTCATATAAACAGAACAAAACAAACACTATATAACTGATTTTGTGGGGGAAGGGGGTTAGAACTGTTTTCTAATTGTTGGAGGGGAGAGGGAGGTAAGAAATGTAATATGGAATTCTAAGGTTCCCGGATTTGAATCTGATCCGATCAGAATGTACATTTTCTCACTCTGTGATATTTGGCCATCATGGTATATAGCTGAACAGTTTCTCCGTACTCATGAAAAAATATGTGAAGATACTTAAATACAGCAGGGATGTCAGAGAATAAGCTGTTTTATACTTAGATGAGAAGATATGAGGACATATTATAGCTCAGTTGATAGAGCTGCAGAATGGTATTCATTGCATCCCAGGTTTAAGCCCCAGCCAGGCTGCGCATCTTTTCCACCCTATACGTTTTATTCATTGCCTGTTTGTAAACATTTTGTTTGTATACACATGCTGTCTGTAAAAAGAACATTTGGATCAAGATCTTGACCAAGAGAAACTTACATTGGGTAGTCTTCTAAATGTGGGTGTGTAGTAAGGAGTATGTTTTTTGGTTGGGTTTTACATTACATCAACCCAGTATAGACCATATGGCTACTGGCTGAGTAAGGTCTCAATGTCGTGCATTATTTCAGGCACGAACAGGCAGTGTAGTAAGGATTCATATAAGTTAAGGTCAATGTCAATGGAGTGTAAACTAGTTTTTACACATATGTTTCAACTGCTGTTTTGTCTATTCATATATCATAGGATGATACTATTAGTGGTCTTTTTTCTCTTTTCCCTGGAATATGATAATTACATAGCCTTTTTAAGGCTATAATCACATCCAATTTATATTGATATTTTCCGTATTTATAATGTTTTTATAATATGATGCTGAAGTGCACATCATGAACACAAATTCGTCAGCAGCTTAATGACGTCATCGTTAGTATGTAATTCATTCATAGAGGCTCCAGAGCGTCATTTTAAACTGCCATGGGTTGGGTTTGAAGAATGATAAATCGAGCACTGATGTAAACACAATACATTTCAGTGTGACAGTTTGATTTAAATTGCTGCAAACTCGATAAAATAAGTCTTGAATGTAACCCCTGTCACACTAGGGCGGCGTTCTCACAGCGTCGAAATAAAAATTCAGAAAGCCGAGATGAGCGCAGTAAGATCGCAAACATCGCCATAGCATCGCCACAGCATCGTAGTGGCATCGCATAAAATGCCGACCGGCGGCGCGCATTTTTAGCATGCTCAAAACAAACTTGGTGTTCTGATAAAAACGCAGTTGGATATCAGTGAGGACGCTATGGCAACTCAGTAGCATCTCATAAAACGCAGCAGGAGCGCCATGAAAGCGCAAAAGGAACATCAGAAGAACGCAGTGGTTATCCATGGCAATCGTACGAGTGCTTATACTTCTTGTACGGAGCTTAACGCTTTCAGCGCAGTGTGCACGCCGCAACAGCGCCGTAAAAACGTAGTGGAAGCGCAAATTGCTCAGTAGGAGCTCAGTGCAAACACAGAAATTGCCAAATTAAACGCCTTGGAAGTTGCGACGCATCGGCATGATCGCCGTGATGACACCGTGAAGACGCCGTGAAGTCTACATGTTACCACAAATTTCACTTTGTTATTGCAATCTCGCTGTGCTTTTTTATTTTAACATCGCCTTGCAAACGCAGTGAAAGCGCAGTCTAGTGTGACAGGGCATTAATAATGTGAATTTTCTTATTATTTCTTTTGTTTAATTTTGTTATATGCCTTAGCGCTAGTCTGGTGCGAAAAGGAACAGTGTTATATGAAAACCGGCAGCGGAAGTAAAATCCGCTTGAATAAAAAGCGTTCGTGATCTCCCTTTTTTGTCCTGTTCGAATCGAAATAATATCGATTTCAACGGTGTTTATTAACTGGGTGTTTGATGCGTAGGAATTTTCCATGAAGGCTGATTTTATTTTTGCATCATAATGACAAACCGGTGTGACATAGCAAATAAACACCGCTGAAACAGATATTAATTCGTAATTTTATCTGATTTTTACTGAGCAAATCTAAGATCAAACAATGTCACTTGCAAAAAAAAAAAAAAAAAAAAAAAACATAATAAGAAATAATACATAAAATGAAAAAAGGTGGTGGAAAACAAAATATTTAAAACTTGACTCAATCAAAAGCAGTCTATATTAAAATTTTCTTATCAACACTTAGATGTCTCTACTCAAAGCAGAAATGTCGGAACGATTTGTTAAAAGCACTTCATTTCAAGTTAATTGTTTTTTCCCCCTCTTTTTTTGTCGCATTAATTTTCAAATTTATATGCTTCATTATATGTTATTCAAAATGTTTTTGTGACACAATAAATGGCGCTGTTTAAAATTGTACCAAACTTTCAGAAATTTATTTTACAATATAATGGTAGTGAATAAGTGTTCATTCAGTGCTAACGTATTAAAAATACTCAACTTCATTCGGTTTCAAGCCTTTGACAGGTGTGTATTACGCTAAAACAAGAGCATCGAAACAAAATATTATCAGATTTGTACGTTGGGCGTAAGATTATCGAGTATTTTGATTTTCTTTCCTTTTTGTATCATAGGCAACAATAAAAAAAAACTTTCTTTTTCGTCATAATATGGAACACTAGAACAGGTGTTACCAATGTAAGAGTATCTGAATATTATGATCCTATGCCCTCTGATAAAAAGTAAATCTCAGACAAAATGTAGTATGCCCCGGCATATGCACTGCAAGTACCTGAACTCCAGGTATACACTGTGCATTCATAGGTATATGATTAAGCTCATTTTCAATAGAAATGTCTCCAAACAATTAGAACGCAGAAATGAATAAAATATCAATACGTATATATTGTGAAGTGCCAAAATTAAAATTGACACATTGACGATATTTGTTACATGCAAAGCTTGAATATGATGTATCTTATTTTATGATCAGAAAATTTCAATCTGAAGAAGACTGAAGGTGAATTAAATCTAATTACAATTTCCACAGTATATCATTCATTGGTTAGTTGATGTTCTACTTATGTACGAAGAGACACCATTTTTAAGTACATGTAGTTAAATGATTTTGTTATCTGTATGAGATAAAATATGATTTGTTCCTACATGGTTTGTGACATAAAACACAAAACCTTTCATTCTAAAACAGGAAGAATGTCTTACGAGTGTTCTTTTTTATGTAAACACCTATGACCTTTAGAACATTTATTGCAAAAAGAACATTGATTAAAGGCAAATTGCAACTCAGCTAAAACAAGTACAGACAAAAGTGTTTATCGCAAACATAAGGACGGTTGTCGACAAACGGACATATCACGTGACTCGAAAGATAAGAAAATCATATAAATTCTAGCGAACTGTCAGCGTCTGTAGAGAAGGGCGGATTGAATGTATACATTGAACAACAACCATGGTAAGAATTGTTTTGCATAATATACAATTCCGTTATTTCTATATTAATATAAGGATATTTTTTTTTCCTTTAGATATCTAGAAGTTTCTTAATATCATTAGCAAATATCAAGGTTGATAGAACACCAAGTTCTAGCATCGCCTATCAGCTATTAGATTCAGTAGAAGATTTTTTAATTGATCTACATGTCTTTTTTCTCTAGAATAGATAATTTGAGATTGTGATATATTATTTAAAATAAATTGTCGAGAAGTTTATTAATAGGTTTCTAAAAATGAAGGCATTTAAAGTGAATAGGTTCATTATGAAAGGTTTGCTATACATTCAAAATGACAAATTTCTATTGTTTTTATTAATTTTTGAAATTATTGAAAATGTGTCCATTGTACAAAAATCCACTTTTATTACAAATCTCAGTGCTTGCATATGTTCGTATACTAGTTACGTTTCAATATAACAAATATATTGATAGGTTTTCTTTTTTAAACATTTTGCGCGAACTTAAATAGAATAATATTGTTGCATTAGAAACAAACAAATATAACTAAACAGAGCTAAGTTAATATGACTTTAGACATACCAATATTGCAATAGTGGTTGTTGTCAAAATTAAACCTTCTTTGAAATATCTTATTAAATGTTAAAGCTTCTTTATTGTGTAAACTTGTCAGTTGCAGCTGATATATCATAAATAATTAAATACGAGTACCATGGTATGATATAAAACTGGTTCACTTTTTAATCATTAGAACAAAATAATTTCTTTGAAAATAATTTCTTTTATTAGCAATAGCTACATTTTTGTTTGGTCGATTGATATTTTTTTTATAAATTGTTATTGATAAAACATTTTAATATTTATTTGGAACATCAAATAATTCTATATCTTATTTTTGTTATTCTGTCAATATTTAAAATTATCTAACAATTCGAAAGATGACCATTTATTTCAAACAAGCATAATATTTAGACATTAAATGATTAAAGTAGTTGAATTGTGTCTGCTGAATTCAATAGTGTTTAATAGTGGGATTGAACAACGCTTCGCTCTCGAGAAATTAGATTTTGAATAAACAATTTTTTCCGTTTATTTCCCTCGGCTTTTTTTTATGAAATTAACAGGGAATACAGGAAAAGAATGATTTTTATTTGTCTTTTTACCCTTTTACACCGACATCATATTTCTCTTTTAACACGTATAAGCGTCTCGAGGCGATTAAAAGGATTATATTAAGCGCCGTACAGTCCTTTAAATACAGAGTATCTTTTGCAAGCGACCTGGAGCACCTCGATATTTTAAACTCAATTTACTTAATATGTTTGTAAAGGTTACACCTGTTTATTAAAGTTATCCTACAGCCTAAATATTGATTTCTTTTTTGTAAAATCAAAAACGGTTTTAAGTTGTATGATTATATTACTAGTTACTTTTATTATATTTACAATATTGATTAGTTTTGTTATCAAACAGGTAAACAGGTAAATTGAGCCTGCAACATTTTCAGTTTGGCCGTTTTGGACTTAATGTAGGAATTCTTTTTATCTCTGCTTTACTTGGTTCTCGGTAAAAGTTAAAAAATTGTATTTATTAAGTTTATTGTGGTAAAAGTGGCTACGCTTTGTGCAATAATTTATCCATCTGAGTTGATAGAAAAAAAGGCAATTGAATACGTTAAATGAAAGCAGTATAGAACCGGTTGCTCGAAAAAGATTACGGCCTGAAACACAAATATATATGTAGAGAAAGTTTTTACACTTAATTACTGGCAAACTCCTGACTAATATTTTGTTTTCGTTTTAAGTATTTATTACAAGTAATTTATAAACGTCTACAGGCTGCGATTATATTTTATTTTTATTCCGTGCATGTCAAAAACCTTACCTCGGCTGTTGATCCGATTTAAATTGTTTTTCAAAAATTATCAGTGACAAATTTCGCTTGTATTACATGTTTGACATGAATTAATAAATAACACCCTGTTCTGACTTAGTAATAACTCAAAACTTACTTTGATAAAACAAGTACGTCGTAATATTTGTGTATTTATCTTTTTATAGGAATCTGCATATCTGTGTTTGTTGGTTTGTGTTATAGTTGTTATTGTGGACTTTAATCAGTGCGATGCAGTTACACCAGGTAATATTCAAATTGATATACAAAATTGTTCACTGCAAAACCTTTATAACAATAACTTACCTTGTTACCGAATTGTATCAAATGAATGTTTTAGTGATGTAATGATTTAAATCTGCTTAACCAAGGCGTTAGAAGTCATCTAAACATTTGAATCAAATTGTTGTAAGGTACGCTTGATTGGTCACTTGGTATACGTATGTATTTCATTAGTTTGTTGCGCACGTCTAAAGAAAGCATCAATTAGAATATTTCGAGCTCAACTAGAAGCTAGCATGCTTGTTCGTGTTGACTATAGCTTGTGTACTTATAAGTATTACTTGCATATTTGTTGAGTATTACGTGCGCACATTTCAACTATGAAGTGACTCGTATTATTTATCACGTATTAAGGTGTTGTCAACCATGTTAATTTTCAGCATGTGCACATTTATATGCGTCTACATACACATACGTAGTAGTTAATAGCGCGTTGTTTTGAAATATGCACGCCCCCGCCCTACCCCATCTTCGCAAATATTTGCTGAGATAATGCAAGGAAGGGCACCTGACATTTTCAACCAGTAAAGCAGGACATTCGCCGTATGACCATTGTACAAATAGTGCGACCTGATATCCAACAACAACAACAACAACAACAAAATAAATAAAAATATGTTACATAAAAAACATCCTTTATGTCAAATAGTGTATTGTTATACCCATTATTTTTGCATTTATAACAAATGTTTATTTTTTAAAAAAAAATTATCGTGTTCAACATTTACAGTTACGTTTAGTTACTTATATTTAATTCTTGTTCATTACGAGGTGTCTTAAATTTTGTCTTTCATATCAATATATATCTGAAATTATGTAACTGTCAAACAATAATCAGAACAATAAAAGAAATATTTAAGTCAAGCTATCGCACTAAAGTTCATTAAAATCTGACAAGCCATCTAGTGGTTCTAGCTTAAATTTACTTTACAGACTATGGCGCAATTAGTACTTACATACTCTCATAATCAGTTGCAAGTTTTGAAGAATTAGATGAGCCGTATTGTGTAAATAGACCACTTAACCATTCAAAGATAATGTACTATCATTTTCTCTTAATAAATACCATTTGACATTATATTTCAGTATTAAATGACAATTGTACTGGTTCAACTGATTGTTCTACCACAAATCATATTATCATACTTAGAATACCAATAAAATCAATAAAATCATTGACGTCGGGTTTCTTTTTTCAGTTATTGGCAAAGCATGCAACAGTTCAACTGAATCAACTGTGTGCACTCTGAAACACTCTGTATGTACTTCTTCAGCATGTGCATGTGAAACAGGTTACACGAACAAGAAGAACCAGTGTTTGACAGGTTAATTATGGAGTAACAATCGAAGAATATATTATGATTTTATGAGGAGCGAAATCGTTTTTCGTACATCATAATAATTATTTTTTTTTTTGAAAAAAAAAACAAAAAAACATTTTGTATGTTTCACTATATCATACGTTTTATTCATCTTCAGTTCAAATTAATCAATTCACATGCTATTTACATATATTTTAATTCACATCAAACCAGTCTGATAAAAATTAGTTTGGTCCATTTCAACTTGTATCATTTGATAAATGCTTAACATAAATAATTAATGCATATGGCATTACTATTATACATTACAAACATGATTTTATCAGCAGATTGTAATGCCTTTTAATAGAATAAATGTGAATAGTCATTAATGATAATTATCACCAATTTAGTTCTTGGAACTCCATGTGGCTCAACGAACGCATCGACTGTTTGTACAACGAAAAATTCTGGATGTTCTACAGCCGGCAAGTGTTTCTGTCCTGCGAACTATGTAGAAGAAGATGGGATGTGCCCTAATGGTTTGTACTTTGTTGTATGATGAAGAAATTTATTGCTTCAAATATGATTGATTGGTTAATTTTATTCAGGGTAAATCGTATATAAACATATACACAATAAATACACTTACACATTTATAATAAAAAATCGTAAATGAATATTAAATAAGTTTGTATAACTGTACTTTATGAACATTTTGCATTTTGTTACAAATATCTGTATCAAAGGAAGTTCATTTTAAACAAGAAGTATCTTTAAAAAGATACTCGGCCGAAGTCAAACTTGTTAACTTACATAGGATAAGCTTAAACTAACCATGCTAACCGCAAACAGAACATTCAATTCGTCCTCAATAGTTTTATTTTATTTCATTTTTACCCGCAATGTTTTTCCACATTAATTGTCATCATAGATTTAAACAATATAACTTACATTATTTGATTTTAATCAAAGTGGATTTTGATTTGAATAGGAATTTATAATGAAACATTTAGTAGATACTGTACACTAATTCCACGGAGAATTTTGCAACTGTAAATTAGTCGAAAGTTGGTTTCAATCGTCTTATGCCCGATTCGAGAAGAAAATATAATGACTAGAACAGCTTAGAAGAGAAACCCAATCGAACGCAAAAGTATCAAAAAGGCGATCTGTCATATGTAGGTTCATATCTGAAAAGCTGTTAGAAACATCTAGAAAATATCATTATTGTGTTTTTATATTCAATCTGACTTAATATCTTTTTCCAACACTTCTTGCCATCGCGCAATTGAACATAAATCTACCTATAACGGGAGCTCTTCTAAAGTATCAATCGAACAGACTATATGTGTTAAAATGACCAATGAAAATTCTGCCTATATTCATTTCTTTACTGTTAGTTTTAGCGGAAGTCGAGGTGATATCAGAAGGCCTTCGGCCGAAAAAAACAAAAAAACAAAGTTAACAACTAAAACAAGGCTTCAGGTATAACTTATTTGCCTTTGACAAGATAAAGTGCTCTTTTTACTGCCAGATTTACGGTAAAATAACGAGGAAAGTGGAGCCAAATGATCTCGCATTTTCTCGATACCGACGTCAACGAAATGAAGCCCCATATTTGTATTCAACTACACAAATAAGAACCGTCAAAAGCTTCAATTATAAAATCCCGACAATATGCTGTATTTTACTGCATATTTCATACCTTTTTAAACGTTCTTTCTTAGCTTTGGGTCAAACGTGCATAGCAGCCACGGACTGTGTATCAAATGCTGACTGCGATACAACGGTCAAAACTTGCAAATGCAAAGCGGGATTCGTTGATACAAGCGGATTGTGTGCAAAACGTAAGCAATATATTTTACAAACGTTTTAAATATGGTGAAAGTCAAGTATCAGATCATTTAAAGATAGCATAGACGTACTCCATTGCTATATAAATTAAAACATATTTTTATTCAAGCACACTTTAAATTGTTATAGAAAAGCAACACGAAGTTCAGATGTACTTTTCTCATAAGAAAGTGAAATTTCCTGTAAGTGAAATTGGCTAGTTTGGGATTATACCTTACTATTTCGCTGATTATTCAAAAAGAAGGGTACGTAAAATATTATGTTAATATGATCAAATGCGACTGTACCCCAAAATTTATGTAATATTAAAACTTGAGTACATTCCATTATCAATACAAAAAGTAATATTTGTTGTAATATAACTTTTTTACAGCATCATCCGCAGTGACAATAAAGATTACTTTGAGTACTTTTGGCATTCTGATGTTTTTAAATGTCATACTGAAAGCGTTCTAAAGTAAGATTGTTTATATGTTTCTTAAATATTCATATATCAAGATAATATTTTCTAAAGACATTGACACTTTTTTCTAGTATTAATTATACATTTATTTATTTCAGTATTAACAATTTTTAAGTTACATTTAATTATTTGCAAAATTGGTCTAAAATCTTCATTTTTATTGTAGGTGGTATAAAAGTGTGTGAGAGATTAAATACAGAAACATTTGTGTTCACTTGATGCAGATATAGAAATTAAATGTCAAATTATTCCTCTGTGTGATACAATAAACGTTTACTGTTGCCATATTTAGTGGTTTACGACGTTATTTGAATGTGACGCCGTGTATCATTTATGCCTCGATTTGGAGAGAAAATAGCTGTGTTAATTAAATTTTAGATTATTTGATAATTATGTTTGAAATAAGCGATCGTTTAGCGAAAAACTGTCCCCGCCTATTGGTAATTCTTATTTTTCTGATATGAAGTTTGTCCGTGTATTCGAAGAAACTGACAGTTCTTGAACTTTTGTACTATATTGTATTATTTTAACTTTGACGGTTTTAAATTAAATCTGACAAAAAGAAATAAAGAGGTTATTACCCATAACGTAAGGCAGTAATGTTTCTTATGAATTATGCCATATACCAAGTGGTTAGGTCACGCGAATTCGTGAAGAACATTTGATGCTGAATACCACGTTTTGTATTATTGTGGAATTCACCGTAATAAAGGATAAAAGATTGCATATTAGTTCAAAAATTGTTATAGTCACACTACTTTACCCTTTAAGATTAGTTAATCTAATCTTTTTTGACATACACTTTTATACCCACATGTCATATGGCATATGTACATTATTAGGTAATACAACATAAATATATAGTTATATTACTTGAAAAAATAAGCGACGTCAAGTGATCAAACATCTTGAATTGTTCTTTTGCACGATATTGTACACGAGTTTATTTCAATTTAATTGTTGTAGCTAAACAGTTTACTTCTGAAGATAAATGTATGTATCAACAACCACTACTGCGTTTTAATTTTCCAGATTCTTGCAGAGAGGAGATACAATTGATCTTACAACCCTCGTACAATATAGTGTAGTGATATGGTCATCTTCTACTTACTCTTTCCTGCCTTATTTTGTTTTTCTTTTTTGTTTTCGTAATGATTATTTATATGATGTGTTGATCTTCTTTTTCAAATATATTTAACTAACAATTAATTTTTCTGTGATTTTTATCTGTGATTTTTTTAATCTTATGTAGCGTTTGGGCACATTTACACTTTGTTATTATAAACCATATTGAACAATTGTTTTAATTTTCAAATGAACATCATCCTTTAAAATGTGAATTTGTTATTACAAATAATTCTAGCATTTATTTTGTATATAACATGCCTGAAGATGGTTTTTAGAGTTTTGCCTAGTTATATGCTGAATTATTTCTTTATCACGGAATGGCTTTATCATTTTACATCATTAGAAATAAAGTGTAAAGATCGGTTTACGCAAAAAATTTGACAGTGTTAGAAACAGTTTAGAAACGTTTACGTCTTGTTTAATACAACTTCACTAAAAATGTTTTGTTAGAAAAAAATCGAAGGAAAGAGGAACACCCCGTACAAGCTATATCATACTACAACAACAAGATAAACTTCATAATAGACATCAATAAAAAACAACAACAACAACAGCAATATGATATAAACATTTTACCATACATTAGTGTTGTAGGTAATGGCAAAAAATATCTTACAATATATGAGTTGAATCAACAATGAATAAACATGTCACAAATGAATGAGAAAATGTCTATTCATTATTAATCAATCCATCATCTAAACTAATATAATTGTATCAGTGTCCGCATATTAGGTTTTATTCCCATCCGATTGGCATATGAACATTTTAAAGCATGTTGGTCATTTGAAAGTATGATCATGTTTAAGGTATTATCAATGATTGGTATGATGGTAAATGTGAACAATTATGAACCCTTTTATTGGACTTGCGTGCATCAACACCATATTATATATTGTTTGGTTATTAGAAACATTAAATGTTGCAGGCCATTTGATATCAAACATGTTTTTATATGATCATTAAACAGTTGCTCAAATAAGCATGTCTGTTTTATTTTTATCCGAAAGGACGTTATCAATGTTCTTTGTCATTATATAATCATCAAACATTACAAGGTATTAAAACATTTTCTAAGATAAACAGAAGATGTTTCCAAAATATGGAGTGCGTTGTTTGGTAACAGTAAGTTTATTTGAGAACAATATCTAAAAAATCATCGTATCGCTTTTAATAGCATCGTTATGAGTGGCTCTGCAAAGATAACTGTCTTTATAACAGGTTTTTCTATTCGAGTCAGTCCTTACGTGACGTTGCCCTCCTGTGTGTGTTATAACGAACAAATTGGTCATTGTATGCTGGATAGACAGATAAGATTATACTTGGATTTTGATGATAAAACTATTCTAGACAGCCTTCCATTTTCTTAGCATTGTTGATATAAAACATATTTTTAACAACACATTACTCACTATAGCTTAATATATTTATCATCAATTTTCAATAATACAATAATGTAATACAATAACTTATCGAGATACAAAATAACATAAATCTTATACTTGTATCATAGTTTGGAGATTCATTAAAATATTTGTTGATCGTACACCCATATATGTACAGTGCGTTAGTTGGAGTGCGGTTACTAGCAGTCCAGTTACAGAACTGTCTGTCGAAAAATTGAGCATGCTCGTTTACTGAATACATTTTTGCTAGGGATTTCTTATTGTGACGTAAAAAAGATAAAGATAAACTAATCCATATGCTCGTACATTGGTTGTATTGTTCTGGGGTTTACATATTTTGATGACAGGGGAAATATTTTCAGTTTTGCCTATGATAGAGAACAACAAAACTCGGCAATGTGATTTAAACTCGGGGAATACGTCCCCTCGTACAAATAAGATAGCCTCGTGTTTAGATGTTTTTTCTATTACAAATACATTTTTATTAATGTCTTCGGTCAAATATATTGCTTAAATGTTCATGGATGTGCTCGTCACTTAACTTTCGGGAGTGAAAGGGAAGATAAACCGAAGTGACCAATTTCTGACAATATTTTCTGACCTTTCTTCAAGATCAGTCAGTTCATTGCAACACAGACAAAATGCAACCCAGCTAAAACAGGTTCAGACAAATGTATTAATTGTAAATAGAAGGACGGTTGCCAATTGACTGGCATGTGACGTGACAGAAAAGATAAGAAAATCATATAAATTCTAGCGCATTGTCAGTGTCAGTTGAAGGACGGCAGATTTAATTTATACACTGAACAACAATCATGGTAAGACATGTTCGAATAAGTGACAATTCTGTTATTTCTATTTCATCATAGGATATAAATGTTAACATGTAAGTGATTATTTCATTTAACACAGTACCATGCACACATGTAAATACATAATCAAAACGTCTGAGGCAAAGTTACACAAGTCATGTGTAATGTCCATTCATTTTTTTTTTGTAATAGTAGATTTAAATTACTTAGATGCATATTATAAAGTATTCAAACTATGCAATAATTACCACTTATGTGGACATTTAATTTTTTTACAAGAGAGACATAAATAATGTAGCATTGTTAATTTTTAAGGTTTTAAAAGAAAATTATCAGAAGTCTTTCAAGTAAGTGTTAACTTTTACGATAATATTTATATGTTTCAAAGCAAGAATATGTATATAATTATGGTTGATTATCTAACTATTTATCATGATTCTCAATAGAATTTGTACAAGTATTCCAATGAAATTTTTTTTTGTTTCGGAGAAGGCATATTAATAAGTTTCAGTGAAGCTTAGTGGTTGTAATCAAAATGCCCTGTAATTTATTTCAGAATATTTGAGGCTATGTCCCAGCTATTTTAACCTTCTATTGTTGGACAAATGCTTGTCTCTCTTAAAAGCATCTGACTGACTAAGTACAATACCCAAAGATGGACAGTTCTTCTTAAAGTCCCCTTTAACGAAACTGAATTGCAACTGTTTTGCTATGTCTGAACCTTATATGTGTATTTTTTGTTGCCATGCCTTCGTTAAAGGCGTCGAGTATTTTTCATATGGTCATTAGGCAATAATTTTATGCTTCCTGAAGGGTGATCATATAGTCAATTGCTTTTTAAGAGTATACCGTATGTCAATCACAATCTTGGTTTGATAATAAATTGAAATGCTTTCACATAGTGAAAGAGGCCAGTGGCATAAAGTGAAGGCAATGAGAGAGCGCTGTAGTTTGTATCACCTGATCAAAATTATGGCTTGATTTTATCGAAATTCATAATTGTTAATAATAAAAACAATAAAAACAATACATTTTCTTTACTTTAAACTATACAGTTTGCAAAATATAATTCTTATGGAACATTATCACACAAAACGTAACTAGTTTACTTTATCAATCTTGTAAAATCGACCATTATTTGTCAAACTTAATGTAATTCATGAAACAGACGTTCATGAGACAGTTACTGTGTTATTGATTATTTAATCTGACACGTGCTGATCAAACACTTTGTTCAAACAATTAGTTGCAGAACGCAAAAAAGTGAAATGATTTAACTTTACAGAGAGGAAGCATGCATTTCAGATTTTAAAATCAACATTCAAATGCTTTTACATGAAACGGTGCTGTTGGTACAATTAAAAAAAAATACTTCAACTCCATTTTCATTTATACTTACATTTATACCCTAAATTATACATTGAAGAATTTGTGATTTAAAATGTTTGGCTAAGTAAATAATTGACAGTTTCAAATTTTAACGCTCTTTGAGAAAGACGTATTTAAATTAAAATCATTTCTGCGGCACAACTCGAAATCTAGACGAGCAGTCCAAATGAAAAAAAGTAGAAATTTATGATCACATTTATTATGAAAAAAATGAGCATGACGAAAGGTATTGAAAGGGTAGGTTGATATTGGAGCCATGCATACATGTATCTTTTTAGAAGATTATCTTATATCTGTCGATGTATAATGTAAAAGATGTATTTTTTGTATTTAATATCAATAACAAAGATGTGGAAGACTGTACAGGTTATGCATTTAATCTAATTATAATTAACACACAATATCCTTGATTGGTTAAGCGGTTATATTGTAACTTAAATACATACATATTCCAATTATGGCAAATTTCAAAATGTACCACCGTTATTACTATTATTATGTGTACCTCTTAAATGAACTAATATATGTTTCTAACAGTAGCAACTGGTGTGCATTGAAAGCAATGGCTGGAATATTTGCTACTTAAAACAGTCCTATGCAAGTGAAAGATCAGCAGTAATTTAACCCTCGTAATACTTCGTCATATAATGAAAATATTTCGTTACTTAGCATGGCAACAACTCATATAGTTTTATGTGATATTAGCTTAAATGAACAATTTTTTTTATTCTGACTGTTTAAAGTATTGCTTAAAAACATAGCGAAACGAAAATAGTAATAAATATTAAAAATTTAAGAAATATCTCTATTTGGAAAATATATGCTTTGTATCTTGAATACCACCAATTGATTCATTTCGATACATTTTTTTATATATATGCATTTAACATGCTGTTATCTGTTTGTGTATTTTAATAAAGGAGCCTGTATATCTCTGTGTGTTGCCCTGTGTAATAGGTGCTGTTGTTAACCTATACACAGGAGCTGCGGCTTCATCAGGAGGTAATTGAGCTTAAGTTGCCCTTAACACCTCCTGGTATCATAAAATAGAGTGAAATAAGAATCCCTAAAGAAAGCCCAACACGACAAAATTGAAAATGTTGCAGGCTTGGTTTGATTGAGCCTGTTCATGGACGGTACTGTCAAGTGCAAACTACCGTCAACGCCCTTATCACCGGCTTAAGCAGAATTCAACATTTAACATGAACTGGTAAAATTTAGAATTTTGAAACATCCGCAGATGTGTTCATATGGCAGTTATCATGGAACCTTCAGTGTGACACATTAGTGCCATTCCATGAAAAGCGGCATATGATCCCCAAGTTAAAAAATGCGTGTGCCCTAAAGGAGAAAACAATGGGCGGAACTAAATAAAATGGAATTTTGAAAGGGGTTCTGAGGTTATGAAGCCTGCATATCACAGATATAACGTCAAAAGACAAATTTAAAAAGCAGGCCTCATATCCTAAGGGTGATTCAACAGTATTCAAGTGAGGAAACTGAAACTGAAACTGTTTTATTTAATTAAACGCCTATTTCTATATACATATTCAATGGCGTTTTACAAAAGGATAAAAAAGTATATGTACATATAGATAAAAAATCACATATGCATGACAAATGTACTACAAAAAATAAGTTAAAGATATCAGCCGTGTAAAATATAAAGTATTAAAAACTTAAAAAAAAGAATAGTTATAAAAAATAATAATAAAAAATAATTTAAAAGATAATAAAAATAAATGGTTATTTCAGTAAAATTTTAAACACATTTCCACATCTCGATCAGTTTACAGCCCAATCACAATCTTAAAACAATGCGTAAAAATCTCTAAAATAGTAGGTTTTGACATTTTTCTTGATTCTGAAATTTCTTGAACTGTTCTGGCTCTTTGTACTTTCTCCAAATTCTCTCTTTTTTCCGGACAATACGCTTAGATTTAAATATTGACTCATTGAACGAAGGTTTTTGAGTTCTGCATATCCTTATTTGTTTCTTTGTTGGAGCATGTTTGTCGATAACAGATTGGATTTATGATTCAAACAAGTTTACAAAAGTATTGACATCTTCACTATCAACTGAAATCTTCGTCAAATCATCAGAGAATTCAGAATGGGATATGCTTTTCCAGTTTCTAAATTGTACAGATTTACTGGTAATGTTTTCTTTCTTCTCATTAATGACTACGTGGACAGCACAGTGATCGGAGAGAATACTGGAACCACCCAACAAGAAAGATGCCGAATAGATAGAACTAAAATACCACAAGCACAATAATGTCGTGCTGAACGATCTTTAAGGATCGAAAATATAACATCCCTGACTGAATGTACGGGGCAACTTTTTACAGCCTCCACACGGCACAAACAACGCTGATGTGGCGATAAAATAGAGTGAAATAAGAATCCCTAAAGAAAGCCCAACACGGCAAAATTGAAATTTTTGCAGGCTCGGTTTGATTGAGCCTGTTCATGGACGGTACTGTCAAGTGCAAACTACCGTCCACGCCCCCTAGTACCGGCTTAAGCAGAATTCAACATTTAACATGAACTGGTAAAATTTAGAATTTTGAAACATCCGCAGATGTGTTCATATGGCGGTTATCATGGAACCTTCAATGTGACACGTTAGTGCCATTCCATGAAAAGCGGCATATGGTCCCAAGTAAAAAAATGCGTGTGCCTTAAAGGAGAAAACAATGGGCGGAATTAATTTACATGGAATTTTGAAAGGGGATCTAAGGTTATGAAGCCTGCATATCACAGATGTAACGTCAAAAGACAAATTTAAAAAGCAGGCCTCATATCTTAAGGGTGATTCAAAAGCATTCAAGTAAGGAATACTGGAACAACCCGACAAGAAAGATGCCGAATAGATATAACTAAAATACCACAAACACAACAATAACGTCGTGCTAAACGATCTTTAAGGATCTTAAGGATAATGTGACGCTCCCTGCATATACCGATATTCCTTTTAATTCGAATCAAGGTTTTATTAGTAGACTGGTATAGAAAAAACTTCAAAGATATATCTTTAAAACAATTTTTTATAAAATAGTAAAATGAAATTTATAGTCTAAACATATGGACACTTCATATAATTTAAAAGGGATAAAATAGAAACTTCTTTAAAACAAATATAATGAACTTATTTCAGTTTGGGAATACAACCGGATTGTTCTTCAGTTCTAGCAAACTATTTTTAAATGTTCTATTTCGAATGCCTTATAATTCAAGTTTTCGGTTCCAACTGCACGCACACATCAAATTGTTTGAGTGCAGGAAATGCCTCGTGTCCATCAAATACATGTCAATGTGATACCAGCTTTAAAGACGTGGAAGGGAAATGCACCCCCAAGAGTATTTTTTACTATCATTTAATTCTGTTAAAACACGATCTAACTTAAAAATTTCAAGCATAAATTTATTAAAATACATTTAGATGCAAACTGTGTCAGTTGTCTTTAATATAATGTGACACAATATTCTATTAACAATGATATTTCAAGGAAAAAATCAACAGATGTTAATTTTCCTGAAAGTTTTAAAAGTTTACATTGGAGAAATAATGAAGTGACAAAATGTCAATATTTATAAGGTAGAAGGGTTTAAGCAAATTTGATTTTGCACTGGATTTCTTAAATTGCATTATTTTTTAACCTGTGATTTTGTAAACGATGCTTGGTTCAAATAGACAAAATATTAAAAGACATAATATTTCTTCATGGTAAAGTTTGTTTCGTTTCTATACATTAAAATGATATAAGCCACTGTTTTTTCTTCAGTTATCGACAAACCTTGTAATGATACAACTGAATCGACTGTATGCACACTAAAGAACTCCAAGTGCATTTCAAAAAGTGTAGATGTAAATCAGGTTACAAGAACAAAGATGACACATGCTTGAAAAGTATTTACGTTTGATCAAAAACCTTTTTCGTATTCAATGATATATTAAATGAACTCATTTTTAAAAAAATGGATATTTGCATGTTTCTTTTGTATATCTGTAGGCTATAAACATTGCATAAACTAATCTTTATTTATTTTATGATTTTAAAATAATCCACTAAAAGAAATATCAGCTGAATTAACAAAAATTTGACCAAATGTAGCAAAACTATGAAGCTTGTCCTGTCAAACAATTTTGAGTATACCCTCTTGGTATTAAAATACTCATTTCAGTTCTTGGTACTTCATATAGCACAACATCAGATTGCAATGACCCGCCAATGCGGATTGTCTAAAAAACAAATGCTCTTGCAAGGCAACTTATGTTGAGGAAAATGGAGTTTGTCCCAAAGGTTTTATTATCATATATAGTTTTAATCATAAAATACATGTATGTCAAAATTGAAAATATTTCAGATTATTTTGTAAAATTGGAGAGTGAATTTTGTCATTTATCTTTATATTTACTTCATAATTGGTAATATTCGGCAGAACCATGTAAATCTTACTTTCATCACTTAAAATCATTTTGCTCAGCATTTTCTTTAACTCGAGTGATAAAAATTCCAATGCGTAAACAGAGTTAATCATACTTTTCTGAACCTCGATTACATTGTATTTATCAAAACGTAAAATACTTTTCAATAAAAGTTGAGCAAAAATGAACGTCCATGTAAGAAACATTATAACCAAGAACAAGCGTCCGTAATCCTAAATTGTTTTTCATTACATGATATTAAAACTTTGGAATATCTTTGAATTTAAATGAAAGCATATTGGAAATGTCTTACCAAGCTTTTAATACACATTATCAGACAGGAATACAATCACTATGAATGCTTGAATTGAACAACTTTGTTAAATGAAGCTTATTCAATCCTTTAACAATTTGAAATAATTTATAAACGAGTTTTTAAAAGTATGTCACTGAATAGAAAAAGATTTCACTACATCTAGTTTTAAATGTTTTTATTATCAATTAACACTTGTATCTTAAATTCCATTTAGCGGCCGGTCAAAACTGTTCAACAATTACGGATTGTGGTTTAAATGCTAACTGTGATAAAGTTTGAAGTCCTTGCAAATGTAAAGACGGATTTGTTGCTTCAAGTGGATTGTGTGCGAAATATTTGATTATATATATTTCAATATTTGATGATAGCTTCACAAAAATAATTATTATAATTCATTTCTGTAAATGATGAACCACTCAATACATTTCGATTCAAAATGAACCTAGTGGAAATTTTTATGAAATATCCTTTTTCTATTTTCCATGAATTTTTGCTTAAACTCAAATGATTAAATTCATACGACTACTTGCACTTTGGGCGGACGATATTTTTTAGCTTTTACTGAAATTAGAAACCGTTTTCTGCTATTTATACACTGAGGTTAATGTTCAGATGCAAAGATATTAGGTCTCAGTCAAATTTGGGGAATTTATTTTTATATCACTCTTAATGAACCAAATCAACGAAATGGTATACATATTATATATTTTTTTTAAATGGTATAGGGGTTCTTTTTTGCATGTATATATAATAATATGTTTCGCTGTTCATTGCCTTATGATTGTGTCAAATTGTGTATGGCCATCTATGCCGTAAGTGCATCACATCTTTCTTAAACTAACTAGATAGATATAGAATTTTAGAGTCATCTATATCACATTATTCTTCAACAGCGTCGTCAGCGGTATCATCCAAGATAGCTTTGAGCACCGTATGTATACTGATGATGTTGAATATTATCTATAAACTGTTGTAAAGGTACGTGTTAATACCAATAAAACCTTTATATATAATAAGACTTAAGTCTAACGAACCAGACCTACTTTCGTCTACAATTAAGCTTACGCATATATGAAATATTACATTCTCCAGAAACATTCAATGCAATTTAATACAATAACAAGTTAAGCTTTCTTATAACTTAACACCTCTTTGATTCTTTTGCAACCTTAGACATTTTCTTCACTTAAACACTTCAATGTTCTTTTTTGTAGGTCATGCCGACAAAGATGGATAAAGGGAGAGTATTGAGCGCGTGTGTGTATATTCATTCTTTTTTGTATTTCTCTCCCTAAACTTAAGATAATTATTTTTACAGTTTTGTTAGGTAGCGATTTATTGAATTGCTCTTTAGGCAACAATTATTTATTTCAATGAACTTGTTGTAGTTTCGTACACTACAATAATGTAGATACAAATGATGCTCAGATAAAGTTTAAGGGAATCTGCTGAGGTTGTTCATCATAACGTGACTTAAATAAGTTTAGAAGTTTTATTAAGTTTAAAAGAGGTTTATGACTATCCGCTCACTCCGTTTGTCCGATATTTTTATAGTTCAATATTATCTAAAAATGAAAAGCATTTAAACGTGTTTTATTCAAATTGGAATGATAATTGCATTTATCGATTTTTCAATTGGATTTTGAGTATATTTCTTTATTGTTCCTTTCTGTCATTCAATTTTAAGTGCCCCAGTTAATCTATGTAATATTTTCAACTTTCATGTTTTCTTTTTATGATTTTGACATTTTGACAAAATATGTTCCTATATTAAGACACTTATTGTTTTGTTAATGTTCAGCAAGCAGTATATTTTTCCTAATACAAGTACTGTTCTAAGGAAAATATTATCTAAAAAGCGCATTGTGATATCTTAAGACAACAAATTTGTGCAAAAAAGTAAAAAAAAATAACTCAATATGTTCAACTCGCCCTTCATTTGCTGTAATTCTGGTCTATTGTTAATATGTTTTCCCTTTTTCAATATCAAAGATAAAATATTTTTGAACACTTTTCAAATGAGCATTTTAGTTTGAAATGTGAAATTTGTTTTGTACAAATAATTCTGAACATTATTTTGTATCAAACATGCCTAAGGATATTTTTTGAGTTTTGTCTAATTATAAGCGATGTGGATTCAATAATTTCAAATTGGCTTTGTCTTTGTTTAAACTTTAAGAATGATCTATATCGTCTGAAGATGAATTTTGCGCATTATTCTTTGAACATCAGCAACAACAGTAACAAGTCCAGCAATGCTATTACAAACGAGGAAGAGAGACGGCAACATCAACGACACTTATACTTTATGATGCCAGGTTACATGCACTGTAACAGCATGACCATTTATTGAAATGTTTCATATGTATGGGCAAAATCGATGAATATACATGTATATGAAGCAAAACAACCAATACGCAGTTAAGTACACATGTACTGATAAACATAATAAAATTGCTTGTGTAATCGGAACACTAATACAATAGCAGTTATTTCTGCATGTTTGACATAATTCCCATCTGATTTGCATACGAACATTCTAATTAATGTTGCTTATTTGAAAATAGAACAAATCTTTATAACTGTATTCATCATTTTGTAATTAACGATTAAAATAATAGCATACCATTCTGACATTTCTTTTCAACTATTATAAAACAATGAAATACATATTTTCGTTCATTTGAATATTTAGATATTGAAGGCTTATGAATATGAAATTATAAGTTCATGATCATTAAACAATTGTTCTATGATTGACATTGTTGTGATTTTGAATTATGGACGTTATCGAGGTAATTAGTCAAATGAAAGTGATGTAAATTTTGAGATAAAATATTCATGGTAATGTCTGGGGTTATAGGCTAACAGAGACGAGATACGAGAAACTTTTGAACCCGTTCCTTGAACCAGCCATTATGTCATGGGAAGTTTCTTGCTCAGTGAGACAAGAGTTTGCTCTTAACGGGATTGGAACCCACGCGTTCGGAAATTATTATAGTACTAGTCTGACGCATTAATCACTCGGCCATGTCGTCACGTTATATTTTATACGATTCAAATCAATTATGTTTGGCGTGGCAAAAAATGTGTAATTCAGTGAAAAATATATTTAGATGACTTCACGTTATAGTATAGATACGCACGTATGACGTGGTTGGGGTTCATATGGCGACTTGTCCAGTTTTACTGATAAAGGGTAATGTTAGGTCACCCGCTTTTCAATATTTCATATGAAAATTATTAAGGAAAAAAATGTTGTTTTTAAGTTGTTTGTTGTTTAATATCGCACGATATGGAGAACAGATGCTCAGTAATAAAATCACGAAGACGGTAGATCTAAGTGACTAAAAACAAACATCTGGACGACTTTTGTCAAATATTTGACTACGCACTCAAATCCAAAATACATCCGTTACAAATGTTTTGTCTCAAGATCATTCAATAGGCATTACATATGTTCCCTAAAATCATCTTAACTGTTACTGTGATATTGCCCTTGGAAACAGATGTCTGAATGTTGCGCGTAACAATGTTCATATTGCGCTTACAATGGTTCATATATTTACAATATAATGCATGTAGAAAATTTGACCTAGATAGATAGATAGATAGATAGATTAGATAGATATATTCTAGCATTTATTTCAAAATAAAAATTGAACTTGGGTTATATTGTTTTGTGGTTAATTTCACTATATATCAAGCAAATTGTATAAGTGCGACTGTATGAATGGTCGCATATGTGCGTTGATATTAGTCTTATCATGCTGCGCATTTAATGGTTATATCATTGACATTTATTCCCAAGTATCGTATTTCTACCCGGCCATTGATCACTACCTTACAGTGTACAGTGCCGTCGCGAAACTTTTCCTTTTCACTGCTTCACAGACGTTACATGGTGATGAAAGTCGTATGACGTAACATCAAAATTCAAATGTAAATATCGAACATTACATAGAAAATCTAACGTCATTTTTTCTTTCCGTTTTATTTTTAACTTTTCATACCTGCGTTCGTTATAGCTTATCAAATCAAAGACTGACAAGGGGGATTGACTGCGTAGGAAATTGCGACGTCGCAATTATGAGACGTAACCATTGTCATATTTTTAGGTAGATTTATTTACCCTTGGATAATCTTCACATATCCCTCGGTGATTATCTGTTGCACTGTATTGTGCGAGGAAGTTCAATATCATTTTCAAATATGGGGACTATGGTTGTAGGCACATTACGTTGATGTTGTTTTAAAGAATTTTTTTCGTTCTTTCCTTGTACTTGTCATCATGCAACAACCGCAATACTCAAAACATGAGTTCAACCTAAGGTTGAAGCTTATACTATTATTAATGATCGGCGCTCAAATTGCCGTTAATGAACACATTGACATAGTTCTTTCTGAAAATTCTTGGTTGGTAGAGTGCGGCAGACCAGTGCCCAGTCAAGTGCCAATATTGCTCGTTAAGTCAACAAATCTATACATACACTACGAGGATTGATCCAAAAGTTCTCGGCCCGATATACGTCTAGCCGCTACACTGACATTTACACACAGTACGTCGATACCGATATCTTATTGAAGATTACTGACCGAGTTACACGCGGTTTTACACAGATTAAGTAACATAAAACACACTTTGATCAGAAGAGGGGTATGTCATTTAGACCAAATTGAGAAAGTTGAAATCAGACCCGTCATGAAGTACTTCTGTAAGAAAGAGATGTCCCCCAAGGCAATCAATGAACACTTCATGGATACATTAGTGAAGGAGTCCCCTTTCTATAGCACTGTGAAAAAGGGCTGGTGAATTTAAGAGGGGCAGGTAGAGCATTGGAGATGATGAACGGCATGGGCGGCCAAAAAGAGGCAACCAACTATGAAACTGCCGAAGCTGTGAACGATCTGATCATGTGCAACAGAAGGCAATACCTGCGAAACATTGCTAGGGAAGTAGGTATAATCTTCATAATATAATATCATATAATATAAATATTAATCATATATTCATATAATCTATGGTTCAGTTAAGGCAATTCTGACTGATGTCTATGGCATGGTTAAGGTTTCTGCTAGATGGGTCCAAGGCTTGACATTTCAAGATATCTTTTGTCTCGCTACGAGGTTGAACCTGATTTTCTTTACCGGATCGTAACTAAGGATGAAGTATTGGTCCATCACTAAAACAGAGACACTAAAAAAACAAAAAAACAAACAAGCATTTGATAGTATTGCGGGCAATACAGTAGTCCCCTACCGGTCCCTCAAAAAGTTCTTTAATTGTCATACACTCCTGTGTATTGCCATTTATAATGAATTTGAGGAAAATATCGACCACAAAACATAATAAAATAAGTTTGTCTATATCACAGTAATGTGTTAAGTTTCCATGCTTAGTAAGGAAATTATGTTTATACAACCTTGTCATATTATTACGATGTGGGATTTTAAAGTAAATCCTATAAGGAATGAAGAAGTTGGAGTGAAAATACCAGTTTCTCGAAAAAAATCTAAGTTCAAGGGGGACATAATTCTGGAAATAGTCTTGCTAGAGTATTTAACCTTCTCAAAAATGTCGAGTGATAATAAGAAACATATATATATGAAGTTTGAAGTAGATACATTAGGAAATAAAGAAGTTATTTAAAAAAGACAACATTTTTTCCCCTAAAAAATCTAAGTTCAAGGGAGGTAATATTGATATTTTTTGTGCTAGAGTTATAAACCTTGTCACATATGATGTGGTTGATGACCAGGAACTTATATTTAAAGTTTGAAGTAAACACCTTAAGAAATAAAGAACATATAGTGAAAAAGCTGAAAAATTTAAATAAGAAATCTTGAAATTCAGGCTATTTGTTGCCATAGCAACCAGAATTTTCAACATAGGAAGAAAAGAAAAAGATGTGCATAATCTCCAGACTGCCATCTACCCATATTTCAAGTTTCATAAAAATATTTTCAGTACTTTTTGAGTTATCACTGGATCCAGTTTATGTGTTAAATTTGCCATATTTTCAGACTATTTGTTGCCATAGCAACCAGAATTTTCAACATAGGAAGAAAACAAAAAGACGTGCATAATCTCCATACTGCCATCTATCCATATATCAAGTTTCATAAAAATATTTTCAGTACTTTTTGCGTTATCGCGGGATCCAGTTTTGTGGACGGACGGACTGACGGACTGACAGACTGACAGACAGACGGACAGACGGACAGACAGACAGAGGGACAGACGGACGGAGGGTAAACCTAAAGTCCCCTCCGGTTAAACCGGTAGGGGACTAAAAAAAACATGCATTGGAAGCATCCTTGCTCATCCTCTTCGACAAAATTCAAGAGGGTGCTATCAGCAGGGAAGATGATTAATTCAATAACATGTATTTTGGGACAATAAGGAGATAATCAAGATTGACTATCTTGACCAAGGTCGTATTATAAAATGTACGTACTCTGCAGACGAATTGTGACGTCTGCGTCAAGAAATCACGCGTTAAAGTAAAGGTAAACTGACTCAAGGCGTTCTGCTCCTGCATTACAATGCGCAAGCTCACACATTCCAAATTGCGAGCGATGGCTACTGCAACTTACTGCGGCTTTGAAATTCTTCCCCATCCTGCAATTTCTCTTGACTTGGCCCCCTCTACCTATTTCCGAAACTGAAAACCAAAATTCGTGGTAGAAGTTTTGGAAGTAATGAAGGTGGCATGGAGGCGGTCAATGAGTTCAATGAGGACCAAAAAAGAGAGTTCTTTTTTGAACGGTTAAACAAGTTAGAACAGAGGTGGGCTAGGTGCATTGATGAAGAAGGCGGTTATATTGAAATGTAAGACCATTAGTTGGGTTATCTTAATACTGGAAGTATATCGGTCCGAACACCTTTTGATCAATCCTCGTATATGAACAAATTTAAATCAAATCAATATGAGGACGCTGCGATGTTCTTATCAACGTCCAGGATGGTAAAGGTTGTTGTATGTATCCTCATTTTGCGGATATACTATTATTGACATGTAGTTTCTTGAGGAATAATATAAATGGAACATTATTTCATATTTTACAGCTCCGTACATTCAATCAGAGATGTTATATTTCCGATTTTTAAAGATTGTTCAGCATTACATTATTGTTGTGCTTGTGGGAATTTAGTTCTTTCTATTTGTTTTTTTTTCTTGTTGGGTGGTTCCAGTATTCCCTACTGGAATACTGTTGAATCACCCTCAAGATATGTGGCCTGCTTTTTTAATTTGTCTGTTGACGTCTCATCTGTGATATGCAGGCTTCATAACATCTGATTCCCGTTAAAAATTCCATATTATTTAGTTCCACCCATTGTTTTCTCGTTTAGGGCACACGCATTTCTTTACTTTGGGATCATGTGCCGCTTTTATTGGAATGGCACTTACGTGTCACATTGAAAGTTCCATGATGACGCCATATGAATACATCTGCTGATGTTTCAAAATTCAAAATTGTACCAGTTCATAGTAAATGTTTATTTCTGCTTAAGCCGGTGCTATGGGGTATGGACGGTAGTTTGCACATAACAGTACTGTCCATGAAAAGGCTCAATCAAACCAAGCCTGCAACATTTTCAATTATGCCGTTTTGGGATTTCTTTAGGGATTCTTATTTTGCTCTATTTTATACTGTATTTATGAAAACTAGGTGAAATGTTGACTCACATGTGAGGCAATTTATACATTACACTTGTAATACTTGTTAAGTGTTGTTTATCATAATGACGATGACTATATGGATTGCTTATTATCATTGTATATGGAGTCAATGAGTTGTTAATCGCACCATAAAAGTTTTATGACCACTTTCAAACGGGACTTTTGGAAGAAGACCGGAAGTGATCCTCCATGCAATACTTCAGTCACAAACGGGCATCTAAATAAAATCACCGACGTTCCGTTAAAAGCAAGCTAGATAGCTTCTTCATATGAAAGAATCGGAAGTTCCGGGCAGGTTTCGACCCCAGCACGATGTGCAAAAAAAAGTTTAAACCTCTCGACTACGGCACCCCGTATGGTCAATAAATGTATAACATACATTTACTCAGAAATCATGACATTAAATTTTACTATTTTGAACATGGGTTCAATCAGACGAAACAAATTTCAAAACTATAATGACAATATTACAATAAAGACATGTAACTTGATCCAGTCCTCTAAACATGACACATCATTCGCGTACAAGAAAGGGCAAACATAAATTTTTCATTTACTGCTTTAGACGAATAACATTCGAACAATCCCTTTGTATTTAATGTATATAAAACAAACAATCTATAACAATAACAGACCAGTAAACAAGTTATTTTTCATTTTATCCTCCGAATCCTCTTTCAGTACCAAACTTATAACAGCTATCTCTCAGTTTGATGGAGTAGATTCAGACAGATGTCTAGTTAGATATTTATATAATTCTCGCGCTTCCATTCTATCGTCAGGTGTTTTCAAAATTGCAATCCAGCGATGTAATACATCTTCATTTTCAATATATTTCTTCCCAAATATTTCATGTTTCATTATAAATGTTACTAAATTCTTTTTTAAATGCTCGAATCCTAATTCACCAAGACATTTAAGAATTCTTGTTAATCTCTCTTGATTTTGCTTTGATCTGAAAATGTAACACAATCACCAATACCCTTTTTAATAATTATAAACACTTAACATTGTTATTATGATAATTATCATTTTGCAATGAAAATGCCTTTTATTCATTAACTTTGATACTTACTTATTATAATTACAAGGATTTTTCATTGAATTGAAAGAAGAGATACAATATTAAACAAGGTATTTTGCATATGAATGTGATCCAATATCAGTCAGTTAAGAAGTATTATTTTAGATAAGAATAAACACCCTTTACCATTTCCCATGATTTACATAATCATGATTATGTATACTATAAACATTATGTGAAATTTTCTTTAATTTTCAAGTGTAAGAATGTATAATCAAAATGATTTTACCCGATGGGATTCTCAAATATTTCCCGATTATCTGAAATTGTTATTGTACCATCTCTTTCATTTTCAAGTTTCATTCCATAGAAGTCTAGCATCATCTTGTATGATAGTAAAAATCTATCTCGCGCCTCCTTACAATCCAAAATGTTCTGTGATAAAATAATTTCGTTAAAATGAAATACTTTTGAATTGCTAATACTTTTGAAAAAAAATCAAAGAAAGAAAAAGAAAAAAGAAAGAAAGAGAAAAATAGTCAACACAAAAATATCAAAACAAACAACAAGAAACAGAAACAACTTGCATACCATCGATTTTGTTTCCTTCAAATGTTCACATTATGTTTAATATAACTGCAAAGAATAAAACAGTTTTTTAATACACGAAATATAAAAGCTGCAGTGTATACCTTTATTTCATGTGGTAACAGTTCCTGTGCATTTCTGTCACAACTCTTTTCTCTAAGGGGAAACAACCTTATAAATGAAAAAAAATATTTTTAAAGAATGTTGCGTTTCCTTCTTATTTAAAATTCAGGATAGTAAAAGAAGAAAAAACAATATAGTTTATGAATTACTGTTGCATTTCATTCATAAATTAAACAAATTAGACTTTCGTTTTTGTATGGTAATATGGTTAGTATTTTTGCATGTAAAATACTGAAAGCTGTTGTAACAAATACATTTTGAATTGACTTAAAACTATAGGTGTCAAGTAAGTATATGTACAGTCAATAAACGTTACATGCTTTATCCGCGAAATATAATATTATGTGATTCAGATAGTGATTTATACGCTGCCATGCATCACAGTTTCTTAGGATATTTGCTATTTAACTCAATTTTGAATCTTTGTAACAATATTACCTACCAATGCATTTACATTTGATCTTCTTCAAACCGTTTGTAATCACCCTACCATTCTTTGTGAATATTATCAATGTAATCACCTATAAATATGGTAGTGAGAAAAAACTAATTACAGATTGAGATAAAACCGAGACATTAAGCTTAAACTAGTTGATAGAGACTGGTTTGCACTCTTTATTATTTCTCATTTACAGATAAATAGAACCAAGGCTGCCATTTTCAACCAATTGTTTTTGATGATGTTTTTTTTCCTTCTCAATTATCTCAAGACTTTTACCTTTTAAATGCCGTGTACGTATAAGGAAATGTTTCTACTACAAAATATATAAACTCGCTCCATGAGAATTCCATATTTTACTCAAAACCTGACCATTATGTCATTAGCTAAACATTAACTATACCAATGCATAAAATTAATTTTACAATAAGTAAAAGAGAAAAGCATTTACTTGAATTGTTTCTTTCTTTAAAGCGAATTTCGCTGAGGATAGCCATATTCTGAACTATTTGATATGTTACAGTGTTCTCTCTCGGTGTTGTTCAAGTAAAAATAATAATAATAGATATCATACTCTAAAATGAATATTTTACCTTGGGGTTTTAAAGGAATCATATTCATGAAAAATTCGTAATTTGCGTTCAGATTAAGATCGTCTACTTGGCCCTGGAACAAAGTTTATTTCTTTTCATAATAAGCGAATGGTTAAGCGTTTATTTGTTTATTTTGGATTTGTTATCAGAATTAGAACATAGATTATATGGTGTCGAATGTTTGTTTATATATATACAAAGTACTTATTTCAAATGTTAACAGCACAAACATAAGTTGACAACTGTATAAGCAAGTTTTTTATATTTATTTCACCGTTTGATGATCCAATAATAATTTTGAAGAAAACGTTGATTATTCAAAAAGCTACCTTAGTATAAACATTTTTATACAACATGTATGATAAATGCATCAAGATATTCTTGCATTTTATATTAAGCATTCAATCCTAGCTGTTTTAAAATTTGGGAAAAAACAGCATAAATACTCACAGGATACCCGTCAATATACTCTTTAATGTCATCCTTGGCATGTTTACTCTGTGAATATGTAAAAAAGTACAGTGTGATATGCATCAAACATAAATTACTCGTAAAATGAATTAAATAAATTTCTTGTGGATTGATTGTTCAGATGAATTAGATGATACTTATGTATGCTTCCAAGTGTATCTGCCTTCTTCTTATTACCTTAAGTGATAATAAAAAAATGAATATGGAAATTTAGAAAGCCAGCAACACTTATATAATATTATTCTGAGTAAAGCAAAATCAGATTAAACGATGATTTGGGTCAAATGACTACTTGGTGTTATCTTATATATACTTATTTTGATACAGATGCATACAAATCCAAATTACACATGTTGAATATGAAATTTAAAAGTAAAGAGACAAATACTTTATTTGGCCATACTTGTAAATAAAACAGCATGTTATAAATTATTTCTTTTAAAACACTTTTAAACAAAACAGCTGCCATGTGAACATTTTTCGTCCTAGAGCATATGGTAATACAATAAAAAATAAAACGAATAAAATATCAAGTTTGTGTGCTTCAATGCCCATTATGTCCCATAAATGCTTTTATTTTTCAAAGCTTTTCATGTTTGATGTACTGTTATAGTTTCAAAACAAGGTACTTTATATGTACAGTTTTAGTGATCTATGATTGTGTATATAGTAAAAACTTAAAAAATCATCTTCTCTAAATTCACAAAGGCTAGAGCTTAGATATTTTGCATGAAACATTGTGTAGTGAACCTTTAGCAAGATTGTACAAATTATAGCCCTGGGGTCAAAATTGGCCCCGCCCCGGGGGTCATTGGTTTTCACTATGTACATCTGGAATTAAAATAACTTCTTGTTTACTATGCTACATTAATGACGAATAATTGAATATTTAGCGCTATTTCCACCAGGTTATTAGCATTCAAGCATCTAGAATGCTTTAGAACCATTTTGCGAACGTTATAAAACTCAGTTGTGCTCATTCTAATTAAGGAAACAAAAAGAAATCCCCAGAGCAGGACCCACTATAGGAACCATGGCCTTGACGTGTATCAATGGCAAGGTATTACAAGAATATAGAAATATAAACAAGTACTTTCTGATATTCTCAGTGAACCTTGATATTTAAAAGAACAACAACATTAGTTAATGACCAGTCAATGTTCGGACGGCAATACGTCAGGACGGACCGTACAAAATCTATATGTCTCCCGAGTTTGGGGGCATTATATTTTTGAGGCATCACGTTCATTTAACATGGAGCAAAAGGAGACATAAATGTCAAAATCATGAAATATCATTATCATTTAGTTACTTGGAAATATATCTATTTCTTAGCGACCGAAAGCTGCTTTTAATAAGTGATTTATATCCAACGTCGAATGATGGGAGAGCGGGGGCCTAGTTGTTAAGGTGTCTGCCTCTCAACGCAGGGATAATGGGTTGAGACCTAATCGGATCACGGTCATGTCTGTTCTTAGAACAATAAATGATTAATGTTTAACGTCGGAATGGAAGAGCGATGTTAAGGTGTCTGTTCTGAATCCAGGAATAATGGGTTCGAGACATAATTAGATCACCGCCATGTTTTTTCATAGGACACCAGTCCTGGCTGTTTTGAAAGTAATTAATATAAGTTGCAAGAACTTCCGCAACCGAGCTGAAATAAATATGTTTAAACAAACGTCGGAATGGACACTTCAAGGATTATTCAACTATGTATGTTTTCACATACGAGTTATTTAACAATTACGCAAACCAATTTTAAACATTAACATTCAAACTTAGAAAATGCTGCGATGAAACGCTATGATTGTATGGGTGCAATGTATTTGAAATATTTATTAACTCTTGGTATCTTAAATGGTTTTATACCACTTATTATTCATACAGATCAGTGGCAAAACACTTACTACATTCATTTGAAGACGTGAAGCGATAAGTAAATATTATTTTTAAGATAGTGAAACATAAAACGTATTTGTGTTGCGATTCATTGTTTTTTTTTCTGTTTCTTTTTATTAATAATATTTGTATTTTGTTTAATTTATAACATATATAGATATTTCTGTGTCATCTGGTTTAAAAACCCCTCTTTCTTCTTTCGCCTCACGATATTGACCTGATGTTATGTCCGAGCTACAATATACAACTTGCGATTTCTTAAATCATAAACGTTTCGCTTGTGCAATTAATTGGCTGCTGTAAACGTATTGAATCAATTGTATTGGTATGTCCTCTCCCGTCTTTAGAGATCATTACATTTTCTGAAACACTGACATATTATACCTTGAGATAAAAGACTGGCGTAACAATTTCTGTCCAAATCTTGGCTTACCCGAGGATTGAATAGGCATACTGGTCAATGTGTTCATGCACTTAAATCAATCCTTGTATGATAAAACAACAAAACGCCTGCCCACTTTCCTTTATAAAAATATGTTAAATCTTTATTGTTCTATAAAGCTTCATTGGTTTTATGCCAATTCTGTAAAAGTTCTTTTATGGGAAAATGCATTCCAAGTCATATACGAGTACTAAACAGCCGATTTAGTTTTTAAGTGTTAGTTATAGTTTGTAAACCTGAATTTATTCTTTTTGCGCGATCACTTATCTGGTCTTTTTTAATATTTGAACTCTTGAATTAATTCTAAAGATTATAATCCAAATTGTTTAAGTGACAAGTATGTATTTACATGGTTAAACAATGTTTACCGTGTTCCTATAGTGTGCATACTTTCCTTTTGCGAAAATATCTGGAATTGGAGAAGAGTTTCTTTGTCACCTTCCGCATTCAGTACCTGCAATTGAAGTGTTAATATCTCTCAATCACATATCTGTAAATCATAATTTTATCATTTTACTTACATAATGATCGGAGTTGAGAGCGTTAACAAAATTTAAAAAAAAAGAATTTACAAATCTTGTATGTTTTAGGGTGTTCATATAAGAAAATGAAAAGAGAAAACATAATTCAAGCACTCTAGAACTTTTTTTGAGGAAATTTCTATTTTCTACACTTAACGTATATGATCGCCAAATGGTTCAGAAAAGTATACTAACGCTCGCTTGGCAGCTTTTTACGACTGTAACGAAACGTATTATTGTACACTTGCAATTGAGAGCGTTCTCAGACCCGAAAAATAAATGAAAATGCAACACGTTTCTTTCCCTTTCATTGTTCTTAATATTTAAGATTTGCACGTATAGAGCCAAAATATGTTATAATATATATGCTTATGGGTCTATTACTTTTATTTATATAAATGTATATTTAATTTCATATCGTGATTTCAATAGTACAATATAATTAATCAAACTTTATAACCACTGTTTGTTTTTGCAAGCAATATAACGTCAAAACCTTTTGAACGTTTTCAATTCGTCCACGAGTATTCCTCAATTGAGTTTTCACAGCCGGTGTGATGTCACATGAGGCTAAATCAGAGTCAATCGCTTGAATCTGGTTTTCAATGAACATCTCAATTTCGATTTTGTAATTATGTGGTTCAAAGCTCAAAGGCATTGCCTGAAAAATGTGGAAATACAGTATTGTAATTTATTTTAGAAAATATAAATGCTATTTTTTTAAAACAAAAATATGACATGGGGAATCTTACAATATATTTAACATATATATGAATCCCATTTTTTAGACACTAAGCCTAATGTTAACCTTTCCTTTGTTTAAAACTAGTTTTTATTCTGAACAGTAGAAAATCCTCTATTAAGACCCTTAACGGTACTGGACCATATAATATATAAAATATGAAAAACAAGATCAACAAGGAAAGGCGGCGTTCAATGAACGTAACCCCCATATGACCCAGCAACAAGAACCAATGGCAAGGAGCCCAGGCGGACCCCAAACATAAAAAGGACAGGGCAACGACACGTTAATCATTAAATGATAAATAATTTGTAACTGATTAGGAATTCAAAGAAAATAATAATAGGCCCACAAAGGGGAAGGGGACAGAAGACCGGGGGAAGGGGGGGGGGGGGTTAATCAAAGAAATAAAAACTAGAGGCAATGGGGAAGATACTTATCGTAGACGAGAAAACAACAAGGGACACAAGCAAAAGTGTCACCAAAACAGTATGAAACAACATAGACATACATCTGAGGAACACAGTGGGGCGCCGCCTTGGAACGGTCAGCAGCATAATAATGACTGCTGGGGAGTTTAAACTGGTTAATGGTGCACCAAACCTCGCTCTTAGCCCCACCATGTTCCTATAAACGAGACAGTGTAAATAAAATGAATCCCCGCCAAGTGAAATTCTAACAGTTGTCATGGTTACAAAAGGTTAAATAAGTAAAACACTAAAATGATCATGTAGAAACATATAAAAGTAAACCCAATGACCATAACAAAAGTACTCAATGTCCTAAAGGAAGACAGAGCAACAAGAAAATCACCTACAAGGGCCCGACGAAGCAAGGCAGAAGACGAACATTAAGACAATTCAGTCCCAAAGGGCTTTACGAACTATCCATCATAGAGTCTCCCACTTGGTCCGTCAGATGCAATCAAAAGAGGAAAGCGTAGTGTCCAACTATAAAAGGGTTGAACACTAAACAGACAGTATGTCTTAAAATAGTAGGGTCATAACCTCTTTTAATAAAACGTTTAATGATTTTAGTAAAAACAGCAGAAAAATTACCATGACCCAAAATCTTACGAAGTTTGTAAACCACATCGCCATAAAAACCAGGCTGGCTAATCCCTTGTCGCAGAAGAGTTTTTAAATCACTATTGAATTTAGAAATTAAATCAAAGTTACGATTGTAAAATTTAGTAAAATATTTCCGTAATTTATGATAGCGGTAGCCCTGTTTTAGAAGCTTGCTGGTAATAAAAATATTCCGCTCGTTGAAATCCTTTACGTTGTTACAAGCTCTAGCGAATCTAATTAACTGAGAAACATAAACCCCGTAGGATGTTGCATGGGGTACGTCTCCATCCAAATGTGGATAATTAACTATAAAGCCAAGTTTGTCTCGAATCTTATCATTGCTTGTATAATTTATGGCCATGGTTTATTTTTATTCATAGTGTGTGAATATACAATATGTTGTAAAATTTTCAAAGAGTAACTACTTTTATAAAAGAATAATAATAATATTAAAGATGAAATTTCAATTTGCCTGGTTTCGATATTATATGGTTTACATTATTTACCTGTAAAAAACGAATTCGTCACAAAAATATGTGCGGACAGAGACGCTACATTGTACAAAACAAGATCAGCTAGGAAAAGTGGCACTCAACAAACGCATCCTACATAACAAAACCCACGGGAAAGGGGCCCAAGCAAAACAGGTAAAACCCAAAAAATTAAAAAAAAATAAAGACAAAAAAAGGACAAGTGCAAGGGGGAAGGGGGGGAAAAAGGAGGGGTTTTGGGAAGGAAATTTAAAAAAATCTGGGAAAAAAACTGGGCGATTTTTTACCGTGGGAACAAAAACAAAAAAAACATAAATGTGTCATCAAAATTTGGGTTTATTGGGGAATAAAAAAAGGGGAACCCCAAAGGGGCCCCTTTTAAACCCCGGTCATTTTTAAGGAGCAGTGGGGGGAGTTTAAACCGGAAAATGGTGCCCCAAACCCCTCACTCTTTCCCCAACCCATGTGTTTTTTCCAAAAAGACAATTAAAAAAAAAACCATCCGGGTAAATATTTTTAAAAGTTTTGGGGGTTAAAAACCACTTCAAAATTTTAAAATTTAAAAAATCATTACATTTTTAACACATTTGTTACAGTTTCAATAGATTTGTTAAATCAAGTGTCATGCCTTAAAGTTTTTAAACACATAAAACATTAAATACGTGTTTGACTGGATTATCAGTTGTCTCTATAGTGGGGTCAAATAAAGAATGACTTGTGGTCTTTATAATAGATAAGCGAGGTGATATTGATTCTGGATCATATGATCATTGACATAAAGCACAGAAATTTCGTTTCTTAAACAATAAATCGGTCTGAAAGCGTTGTGGTCTAAATTACGGATGGTCTGAAGTTGGGTTTCTGCTATACATGTAACAATTTACATACAAAGTTTGTATGATAAAAGCATTTATACAACGCCAAGTGATTTTAAAGTAGAATAACAAGATTATCAAACAATGTAAATATAGATTTTTTTCCAAACATTAATTCCTTATAATTCAACGCCAACACTCAGGGATATTCAGCCAAATTAATGACAAAAATATATATTATTAAATGATCTTATATTCAAACCACGCTAAAATGACATTTTTGTAAAGTCCCAGTATGAATTTCTGTATAAATTCTATATAATTTGAGTTTGAGGCTTAAACATATCCATATATGTTTAACAAAATTTAGTCGTCGACAGAATCACCTAATAGTGTTAAAACAAGTCATGTGAAATGAACAAACCCTTGAAGTTACACTAACAGATATTGTGGATATTGTATGTAAGAAATTCATTTGACATTCAACGTTACCAGAGTTCACTGTGACAACGCTCTTACCTGACCCCATGGGTAAAATTAGGAAACAGCCATTTATTGTTTATCAGGAGAAAAGTTTTGCTGTATTCATTTTTACAGAATAATGAATGAAAAATGCAAAAAGCAGACTTTCTGTGTCTGCCTTTAATATTTGAGGTATTTACAAGTGGGTCCTGCAAAAGGGATCTGGCTCTGGTATATGTTTTCTAAGTCATATCCCATGTACTTTAATAACGCAACAGTAAGTTATAATGATGTTTTCATTAGTTACAAATATCATTAATATATATACTAAACTTAGTTATAGTAAACTAATTGACGTGTTGTTAGTATTTTAGTTGTTCTTGAAAAAAGCAAGATATATATTGTATTTTAGTTGTTCTTGTGCTTTTTTCAAGAACAATTTAACTTCTATCACACGTCAATTAGTTTAGTAATACACACATTCTGTAACTGACACATTAATTTAAGCAGAAAGTGCTATCCTTTACAATACTGTAATAAGACGTTGAAAAGATCTATACATTACGTACATACATTACATTTATGCTTGACTTGTGGTGGAATATAATACATGATGCGTCAGTACATGTAAATATCCAAAATACATTATAAGAAACTAGAACGGAAAGCTCACTTACTTCTGTTTGACATATATCGCCTAACAGGCCAAGTACCGATTTAAGTTCTGTCTTTAAATGAGAGCCTGTATCAGCAAAACGGTATAAGCGCTCTACCTTTTCTTTTGCATCACTGGTTTTTTTTCAAAACTTGTTTCATTTCCTCTGGTAGATCACCAATGTAAATATCGTTTTCTAAAAGCTAAATTATTTTGAAAATAAAAATAAAAGAACGATAGTCAATAGTGCATGATTTTGAAAATTTCTATAATTATATATAAATTTTTCATTCAATTCAATATTTTCGTTATGGTTTAAATATTAAATTGACCTATGCTTGTCAAATATTATATCATTAAATTTCTGTCTAGCTACTTCCAAAATGAGTTTAGATATGTATTTGCAAACATTCTCTCTTAAGTGTTTTTAATACACTGTCAATATATCGTGAAGGGTTTTGCAGAAATTCGAGAAGCCCTCGCGAATCAGAAAGCATGCTCTTCACATTTTGGTCATAAATGTTTACAATGGAATCCTGTCTTTTGAAATTTTAATTTGTTCCCTGTTTTTGGAGGCTTCTTTAATTGTGTCAATTTGCATATGTTATTGGTCTTCAGACAATCAAGAAATTGTGTCAATTCTGGCTCTCTGTATGCAAGGCTCTCTACAAATGTATTGAGTTTGTCTTCAATACACCAACATAATGCACATTTCGTCGACTTTAGTGCAAAGTTGCCTTTGACCCAGTTTCGAGTTTCTTTGTCGTATATGTTGTGAGACATGAATGCAGATTTAGAATACCTTGATTAAAACAAAAATAATACAAGTTGTGGATAATTAAGAAAAAATATTATTTTCTTTATTTCTTAAAATCAATTTCAAATTCTATTGCATTTTTTTTATATAAAACATCCAATTTCATGTATCTATTTTAGTATTACAATAACAAAATAAGAATTCTTACTTGCCTTGTTATTTTGAATTATAGAGGAATGACTGTTAATAATACACTGGTCGATTGACTGACATCCCCGCTAAAAACATGTCACTGTCATTTAGAAATATTGGCTTCATTTTTGCACCGCAATAAATTACACCCTAAAACACAAAATCTGGAATTTAGATAAAAGCACAATTTTTTAATATTAAGGTTTAAAAATTTTTTTTAGGGGGCCGTGGTGTTATTGTTTTAGAATCCCGTTAGTATAAATACTTGCAGTGTTTATGAACTGAAGAACATAATGTCTTGTACATTATTATATTTCTTTCCTGAACAATTAATAATTCATCATAATAGCTATAGTTCCATAAATGTGAAGTAAGTAAAAATATTCTTTTACCTATGAAAACATGTTTATTGTTATTCCGACACATTGATTGACGTCTATTATCTATAACGATAATATTATCAATTTTCCCGGCCCATCATGCACACATTGTACGCATTAGATACCGAGACGATTCATGACATGTTGGCAGATCGCTCAAAATATAATGTCTGTTTAATGGGCACATACAAGATTGAATCTTTAATCTTGCAAATACAGAATATTGATGTTTTGCTATATTTGTATAGCTGTGTTTTACAGAAAACAAGGATAAAAGACATGTACGTATAAAACAAACACAAAAACATGTTAATTTTAGATAAGTATTTTGAGGCAATTTATTATAATATAAAATCCTAATAATCCTATTAAGAATATACGTATAGGTGTCAAAAAAAAACCCCCAACAACTACGCGTTGATTGATTATTAAGGCCTTTGTACGACAAGTAAATAAAGAACCTCCACTTGATCAATCCCTGTTCAAAAATTATTTATTCGATGCTGTTTTCAACTAATGTTCGTAAGGTACTGGAAATATTTGCGGGACCAAAATAACTTGCAAAATTAGTGTTCACCAATTATCTATATTATAGATAATTGAAATACAATCGTAATAGCGCTGATGCTGAAATTGTCAAAATATTCAAATTAATGACAAAGCAAGTTGATTATGAAATTGACGTATGCTAGGATATAGTTAGTTCGTTTTGTTGTATATTTACATAATATCTTCACTTACAAGTACTGAAAATAATAGTTTTACAATATATTTAATGTTCTTTCTAATGATGAAGTAAGAAAATGGAAATAACGCATATGTCTGTCGGGTTTGAAGTCTTTGGTGCAGCTGTTTTCAAAGTTTTTAAACAAAAACTGTAAAGAATAACAAAAAAGAACTAAGAATAGAGACGTTGTACATTAAAAAAATGGAAATGGCAAAGTCTCGCAAATACTTAAAGTTAATTTATATATAAGGTGCTCAAACAATTACTTATAATGAATTTTAAGAAGAATACTTGAATAGCTGTAAAAAGGAACAATGAAAATTAGTACAATTATGATTTGTTTAAAAAATAAAATATAATATTACTTACAACTTAATAAAAAGCCTTCCGTTGGTGAAGTAGCAAAAAACCCTTTTAAAATATTATGTTTTGAAAAATTTAAATTTTATTTCCCCAATTTAAAACAAACTTTTATCGACCAGTTTTAAATTAAACCACTAGGGAAACAAAATAAACCAAACCCCAAAATTATGTAAAGTACCCCTGTAATTTCAAGCCCTTTTTTTCCCTTTTTTTTGAAAACTAAAGCTTGAATATTAATTTTTTAACCTAATAAAATAATTTTCAAGTGCGATTGACGCTTTGTGTTGTTTTTTAAAAAAACCTATCTTTTTTTTTTTAAAGTCTTTTTTTAAAGGGCTCACTCCAAATATTTTGTTTTTGAAATATTTTTTTAAAAATTAAGTTGATTTTATTCATGTTTTTAAAATCAAATTTTATTTCCAAAAAAAAACAATTTTTTCTTGAGATTTTCCCTTATTAAATTTCTTATTCAATTGGTGTTAATCTTTGTTTTTACTTGTAATTTAAATTTTACTGTAACACTTTTCTGATCCACAAAACTTATATTGTTTTAAAATGGAATATCCCTTTAAATCGGTGCTACGCGACGGGAAAAGATTTTGCCAGTATAACATCGACTGTCAGAGAATAGACTAAAGTCTGCAAATGCCAATTAATTGTTAGGCTTTTTCCTTTCTTACGCGGGATCTTTTTTTTCAAGATTTTCTTTTTCTGTCTCAAGAACTATGACGGAACGGATGGCAACAAAGTTAAATTGAGTTTACAAGTAATGTATATTCAACTCTTACTAAAGTAAAATTAGTACTTGTAAATTAATGATGATACACAGTACAAGAAACAAATAATATAGCTTACAGGATTTCGCTAATTTCCTGAAAGAACTTTTAAATTTGTACTGGAAATTCCATCAAAAGACCTTTTAGAAATAAACAATTTTAGAATAGTAGAAAATATGTTAAAATACGTAATAGTGCTGATATATGAGACAAAAAGGTAATGAAATAGCCTAACTCATAAACAGTAATGGAGAAGCACATTGTTAAAGTTATAAGACGCTAGGGGCGA
>NW_026864506.1:0-14446 GCF_026571515.1 Ruditapes philippinarum | reverse complement strand
ATTATTAAGAATAATAGCATATTGATTAAATCAAATGGATGATCTGATTTTATAACTATATCATAGTTGTTAAATTAACTTTAATTCTTTTTTCCCAGCGGATTTTTCAGAAATGTACGAATACGCCAAAAGGAACTTGATTGAAAGTGGTCAACAGGCGGCAAATATTGCTGAAGAAAAACTTGTTGAAGCCTTTTTTCACGCTCTTGGCATTTCAGAAGTAAGCTAATATATCAGCAGCGTAGAATAATTAGATTAAAACAAAACCATTATATTTTGGTTTTTAGCATAATATATTTATTTTAATACAGTTGCACACCAGCCATAGCTTTCGCAGAAGCGGTGGATCCATCACAGCGGCAATGGGGTATTCGTCGCAGAAGCGGTGGATAAAATATGGCCGTTTGCTGTTGTCGGTTAGTTTATGACTAAATTTTATTTTATGTTTTCATGTTTTACGGAAAACACCTAGTTAGACTTGAGCCAACATATGTACTCTTCCAATTAAATACACTCACATAATGTAATTCATTGTCATTCATGCAAACACTTCTGTACAGTGTGACGAGGGGACGCCACTTTTGTCTAATTTTGGTTGAAACACGTACAATTCTACAAAGCGACCCCTAAATACAACGGCATCACATTGTATGGATGACACTAACACAATATAACCATATTTTGGAACTTTTAGAAATTGTCTGTTTAAAAAAGAATTGACTAAAAATGATTTCAACGCAGACGGCGATGGATTCGATTGCATAGCAGAGCGGTGGGCGCGATGCCATTAATGTTTATTTTGAAGATTTAACTTGACATAACGCACTTTTCAATTGCGTAAACCATTTTCTGACTTTGACATCAGAGAAACGTGTTTTTCTGGTGTTTAAAACACTATGGTTATATATACATGTAGATGTCCGAGTTTCGCTGTCATTTTCCCTCATTGGAAATTCATTTGGTAGGTATTATAAAAGAATAGTCCATGTTTAACTTGAGACTTAAAAAGACCGTAAATTTCAGGTTCAACAATGTTTTTGTCATACAAACATATAAAAAAGATTCCCGTAAACATCAGTTTATGCTTCGTGTATACGGAGAACAATTTCAGATTTGAATGTGACTGTGTTCTGATATTCTATCCCAGCTATGTTATATTTAAGAAATAATATTAGTCTGAGCGGTGTTTATTGTCTATTTTACACCGGTTTGGAGTTTTGATGCGTAGGAATTGACCACGAAGGTCGTAGGCCTGAGTGGTTAATCTTTTCGCATCAAAGCGACCGATATTATTTCGATTCTAACAAGATTAAATAAGGAAGATCCCTTATGTTATTTTTTCAAGCGGAAATAACTTCCGGTGCCGATTTTTTGTATAACGCTGTTCGATTTCGCACCCTACTGTTGCTAATATATAGAAATTATTAAACAAAAGAAAAAATAAGAAAACAAGTTATTGTATCATATTTTCAACAACAAAAAAACTTACGTCTTAGAATGGATTGTATTGTGTTTACATCAGTATCCTATTTATCATTCTAGAATGTTTAAATTGACGTCAGCGTTTATGAATGAGATGTATACTTAGGATGACGTCATTACGCTGCTTATTGATTTGCGCCGTTTTGACAAAATATTTATTAACTGATATGGATCAAATATGTGGTGTGAGTGTATGTGAGATATAATTTCAGTATTGTATGAAAAGAAAACATTATACGAACTGAAAATATAAATAAAAAATGCTTTTTATTGTTGCTTTAAAAGGCTTTGTAAACTATGTATTAGAGCGAGAAAACATAACAGCAGCATATACACGTCGTCACTAACCAGTGTTTATTGGCAGTTAAACACTGGTTTTATTCTGCTTTGTCTATAGTGACAAAATCACGAAGAGTGATAAAATTTAATTTTGAGAAAGAAATTGATATAGATTTTATCTTTACAGCGGAGGTGTTATTCTAGGAAAAGTTTTCTATCTACTAAGCATTACTTTTTGTAAACACCTGCGCGTAATATAGTTTATTTTCTTCTTTTTTTTTAAATTGTGACATTTATCAAAGAAAAATGGTTTAAAAATTGTTTATATTTAATTAAAATGAAGTACCTCTAATGAAATTGAAAAAAGGTATCAAAAACATTTCATGGAACTTAATGTATGCGTGTTTGTTTTTTTTTTCGTTTTTTTTTTTTGAAAATGTGCAACAATATATTGAAAAACATGATAAATGGAAAGTGCAGAAAATGAGATCGGTGACTTCTTAGATTTTACGCTTGTTTATGTTTCTGTTATCATTTTCTAACATCATGCCAAGTTAAAGAATATACAGTCATGCAGTATATTGAACATCTATGTGCTTATAATACTGCATGTTTGTTACGTCGTTTTCATCGGATAATCGTTACGTTTATATCGTTTTTATACACCAATGCTGTCAATACATGTATATATGAGTAAATCCTATTTTTTCTCTAAAGAAATGCTTGCTGTTTTATAAATAGTTTCGAGATTTTATTTCAAAATACATTCGGGCAATATGCCTATGCACACACAGTACGTATAACAAATAAGCATAATTATAATACAATCAAATGGTCAATGCCAATACTTTATAAAACATAATTCAGGGCTGGAAATCAAAATTTTGTCGTATCCTACAAAACGTAAACAAACGTAGTATAATTCGAGACATGTTGACACGTTTACTGATTGCTAAAATTACGGTGTAACGTAATGATATAATAATAGGGCTGCGAATCAAAACTGCGTCGTATCCTACAAAAGGTAAACAAACGCCGCCATCTTGGAACGAAAAACGTACGTTTTTGTTTTAAAACTCTTTTTGTTGGAAATGACTGAAAACCAGATGTATGTATTAACACGCTCCACTATTTTCCGCTTCGTTCGGTATATGTTGCTTGCACAACTATTTTGTCAAACAAAGTTACAGCGAACTTGCAAGCTCGAAGCGGGCCAGAATTTTTAAGAAATAAGATAAATACAGAATCCCTAAAGAAAGCCCAACACGACAAAATTGAAAATGTTGCAGGCTCGGTTTGATTGAGCCTGTTCATGGACGGTACTAAAGTGCAAGTTACCGTCCACGCCCCCTAGCACCGGCTTAAGCAGAATTCAACATTTAAACATGAAATAGTAAAATTTTGAATTTAGAAACATCCGCAGATGTGTTCATACGGCGGTTATCATGGAACCTTCAATGAGACACTTCCGTGCCATTCCATGAAAAGCGGCGTATGGTCCCCAAGTAATAAAAAGCGTGTGCCCTAAACGAGAAAACAATGGGCGGAACTAAATAAAATGGAATTTTGAAAGGGGATCAGAGGTTATGAAGCCTGCGTATCACAGATAAGACGTCAAAAGACAAATTTAAAAAGCAGGCAACATATCCTAAGGGTGATTCAACATTATTCAAGTAGGAATATTGGAACCACCCAACTAGAAAATGCCGAAAAGTTGAAACTAAAAATACCACAAGCACAACAATAATGTCGTGCTGAACGATCTTCAAGAATCGAAAATATAACATCATTGATTAAATGTACGGGGAGACTTTTTACAGCCGCCACACGGCACAAATAACACGGATGTGATCATAAAATAGATAATTACAGAATCCCTAAAGAAAGCCCAACACGACAAAATTGAAAATGTTGCAGGCTCGGTTTGATTGAGCCTGTTCATGGACGGTACTGGAAAGTGCAAGTTACCGTCCACGCCCCCTAGCACCGGCTTAAGCAGAATTCAACATTTAAACATGAAATAGTAAAGTTTTGTTGATACGACGCAGTTTATATTGCATTATCCATCGTATTTTCCTTGAAATAAATTATATAATCGCTTCAGAGTTTGCCATTAACTTCAAAATATAATTTGACATAATTTACTAAAATTTCATTTAGAAGAAATGTTTATTTTGTAAGAAAATGATGATTTGTACAAAATGATACGACGCAGTTGATAAGAAAATATGATGCGACGCAGTTGTATTTTCATTGTAGGCTATATGTTCAGCTATTAAATCATGCGTTAAGTACATGTATGTTAGTATCTTCCGACAACATTTCTTGTTTGCAATATTTTATCATAATGAATGCAAACAAGTCACTTTGTATTCAACTTAATCTGGATCGGAAGCATTAATCACAACAAAATTACAAGAGAACTACAGACTCTGTTTGTTTGAATCTGTACATGAGGGATAATGAACACGTGCAACATCCCTCACGCCCCCTAGCACCGGCTTGAGCGGTACTCAATTCTCAACACTTAAAAGTGCTGGCATCTATGATCCTGAAGGACCAGAAAAATATTACAACACTTCACGTACGTGGCAACTTTTTTACAGCTGCCACACAACACTTGACACCTGTTGTTGTGAAGTATAAAAATCTGGAAACAAAGTAATCCCTCGGAAGCATTAATCACAACAAAATAACAAGAGAACTGCAGACTGGGTTTGATTGAGTCTGTACAGGAGGGATAATGAATACGTGCCACATTCCTCATGTCCCTAGCACCGTCTTGCGCGGTACTCAATTCTCAACACTTAAATGGAAAATGTAATAAAATCCTATTTAAGCTTCATTTGATTTTTTTCTGTCGCCTTTTAAGCATCCACAAATTCTGAAAAAAATGTATAAAATGCAAAATACATTGAAACACGTGATCTTGCACCCATATTTCAGGGTGTTCTAGTGTTGCCTTAGCATGCTTGTAAACTTGTTCCCATGAGTTCGAAACTAATGGGGTAGTTACTTTTTAGCTCGACTATTCGATAAGGATAAGTAGAGCTATTGTAGTCACCCGAGCGTCGGCGTCGGTGTTCGCGTCGGCGTCGGGTAACCACTTATGTTAAAGTTTTTGTAATACCTCAAATATTTTTAAAGTCCATTGACATATGGCTTTGAAACTTTACACATTTGTTCACCATCATGACCCCAACCTGTAGACCGGAGAAGGTAACAGTATCAAGCATTTTGACAGAATTATGCCCCTTTTTCGACTTTGAATTTAGTTTAAGTTTTTGTAATACCTCAAAAATTTTCAAAGTCCATTGACATATGGCTTTGAAACTTTGCACATTTGTTCTCAATCTTAACTCCAACCTGTAGATAGGAGGAGATAATTGTTTTAAGCATTTTGACAGAATTATGTTTCTTTTTCGACTTAGAATTTACGTTAAAGGTTTGGTAATAACTCAAATATCTTCAAAGACTATTGACATTTGGCTTTGAAACTTTGCACTTTTATTCACCATCATGACCCCAACCTGAAGTCAGGAGGAGATAACTGTATCAAGAATTTTGACAGAATTATGCTCCTTTTCGACTTAGAATTTACATTTAAGTTTGCATACCACCTCAGATATTTTCATATTGTATTGACATCTGGCTTTGAAACAAGTTGAAATTTTATATTTAATAGGACTCTGTCCAAGGCCTGTAACTGTAGCATGGATTTAAAGAAAAATTTTGCCCTTTTGTTAACGAAGAAAAATTTCCATTATCAGGGCTCTTTTACTATCAAACACTAAGAATAGTCGAGCATTGCTATCCGACCGACATCTCTTATTTAATTTGCACTTTGTGTTACAAATTTTCAATATTCCAGGGAAACCTGGACGATATATCAATCCGGAATGATCTTTGTTTAAAATAAGAAAGAATAAATTTCGGAAAAAAGATTCTTGCTATCGGAAGAGTGGTATGCGCAAATTGCATGCCTACCTTTGTTACTATGAACAAAAATTTCTGACAATTCCGTTATTACTTATACCTTTTAGGCGCCGATCTTTTGTATTCAGTTTCTTTATAATCGGTGAGAACAAATGAAATTTATTATTTGAAACTTAAATCATTATTTGAAAATAAATGGTTAAACTACGATATGTTTCTGCAAGTAATGTATGAGTTTCATTCAGTCATTTTAAGTTCAGCGCCGTTCAACTTTACTGCTGATTTTTGTCGCATTGCATTTCTTTATCGTCGATGAGAACAGACGGGATGTATTTTCTAAAAATTAATTTGATAATTGCAATACGGTATCATTCTTCTCCATAATAAACAACTTAAAATGTTCAAAATTTATCTATAAATGATAAAACTACAAATTATTTTGTAAAGTATGTGTCCATTTTGCAATTAAAGTCGGGATGAGACATATCGCGTTGAGTTTTCCATAGACTTAAGACATTGTATTGATATTAAAGTGTGATTTTTTCTATGATAAGGAATTGCCTGACACATAAAACAGAAGTAAAATGACTTCAAAGAGGATTACCCACTGCTTGCATTAAATTTTCTTTTTCTCTGCTATACACCACTGACACGTTCTATTTTAAAATGTAAATATCAAAATAAAAGTGATCTTAGAGAGTAAGGAAATATTTCATTTCAACAAGGCATTTAAATGATATTCTCTTTATAATTTATTCAAATATTTGTTATCTTAAAACTTCATAGCAGAAGTTTATTTAAGAAACTGCAGTTTTCTACAGCTGACATTAGGGACAATAGTAGACAAATTTAGTTGAAAAAAACATCGACAAAAAAACAAACAAACAATTCAGACAGGCGTGTCCGATCGAGACCAAGCTGTTAATGGTAACCGACTTACCATTACTTGCCCTGAACTACTGTGAATTCGAAAAGCACCATGGACTTTTGATTCTTCCTTTGAAAAACCGATCGAGTTAGCTTCATAATACCGATGGTTCTCTACAGGTGCAACATTACGCCTGAAATAATGCACAAAGGTGCATCTGAGGTCCTTTCATCCAGTAAAGCTAGAGTGTAGAATGCAAGTTTGAAATAAAACCCCCGAAAAAAAGTCATTACCTAGAACATGTAGAACTACAATTTACTATGAGCGTGGCTAGCCAACTTGAATTTTGTGACTGGAGTTCATAAACATCTATATTCATCCCAAAACATATAGTGATAACATTGATTCAGATATTATGATTAATTAATAAATATGTTCATGTTTATCTGAAAGGAAGCTGCCGCAATGTAAACTTTCAAATTAAATCTTATATTAGAACTGAAAAAAACTTATTCTAAATACATGTGTTTTAGAGCAACAGAACATTAATATAAGTCGTGAATTATCAGTTTTTATCAAGAGCAAGTAATTAATCGGTAAAATAGACTTATATTGACAAAATTATCCCTGTTGTAAAGACTGTCAAAAAAATACAAATGCGTCGTATCATATTTTCTTTCCAACTGCGTCGTATCATTTCGTACAAATCATTATTTCCTTTCAAAATAAACATTTCTTTTTAATGAAATTTTAGTATATGATGTCAAATTACATTTTGAAATTTATAAAATATAATTATTATTATTTTTGAAACGAGTATATAATTGATTTGAAGTTAAAAACGATGGATAATGCAATATAAACTGCGTCGTATCCATAAAACTTCATAAAAATTCTGGCCCGCTTCGAGTTGCAAGTTCGCAATAACTTTTGTTTAACAAAATAGTTGTGCTATCAACATATACCGAACGAAGCGGAAAATAGTGGAGCGTGTTAATACATACATCTGGTTTTCAGTCATTTCCAACAAAATGAGTTATAAACAAAAACATACGTTTTTCGTTCCAAGATGGCGGCGTTTGTTTACGTTTTGTAGGATACGACGCAGGTTTGATTCCCAGCCCTATAATTATATCATTTTATTACATGCTTTTCGGTGGTTTATAGAAATATATCAGTAATATAAAACTGGTAATTTCACAGTTTAAAACAGTGAAATTACCACTTTGATTATTTCACTGTTTTGAATTTAAGCCCCTTTACGTTGTTTCAGTAAAATACCAGCGTGTACAGTACTGGGTACCAACTTAATGACGTGACGTCGTAAATGACGTCACGTTGTATTATTATTTGGGGCGCTTTTCATTCAGTATTAGGTTTAATGTCTTTTTAAAACGTTTCTTTGCATATAATAAAAAGAAAATTTGTTTAGTTTAGTGTAAGATCGAAATGTATTTCACCTTGTGAACACCAAAAGTTCATATTTCACTCGTGGCTGCGCCACTCGTGAAATATACCTTTTGGTGCTCACTCGGTGAAATATATTCCGATCTTACACTGAACTATATACGTTACACCGTAATTTTAGCAATCAGTAAACGTAACCTAAGAATATAATTTACTTTCACTTAGCGACACAAGTATCAACATGTCTCGAATTATACAACTAATTACTATAATTATATTTACTTAATAAATACTTAGGGGAGATACCATCCTAACAACAAGGGTGTCAATCACAAAACAATACAAAACTAAATATATATAATAAACAGTGATACAGCGTGTAAATTCGTTATAAATATTTTTGGCAGGTTATATGGCCGTATATTAACGGTTGTTTGCAATATAACCGTTTATATCTGTAAAAAGTCTTTTTAATGAAATACATAAATAAATTTGTTACAATGATTGTACATGTAAATGTATGTGAAATTTAAAAAATAAAGTAACAAATTTAAAAAAATCATTATATATCGAAAAACATAAACGTCACGACTATCCGATGAAAAGCGACGTTACAAACATGTAGTATTATAACATTGTTTTGTATTTTCTGATCGCAGATCAGGAAATACAATGTTGACATTCAATCTCTGGCACAGTGCTTCCCGACAAACCTAACAACAAGAAGTTCTCAAACAGGTTTAATCTAGCGATGTAAAAGAAAGAAATATTTTTATTTTGTTGCAAGTATCCAACAAATTACAACGCAAAGTAACTTTGGCTTTTAGAATCGTCAATAAATGCACAATCACAAATTACGCGGATGAACATCATTTTAATCAATGAAAATTACTCGGCTATTTCCCTAAAACTTCGGAATATTGTGATCGAAATTTAGCGCCCCCTAAATGAACATTTGTTATTTAGACTTTCTGAAAAAAGAAGTAAGGAAATTTAGTCTAGGACAGGGACGAATTTCGGTCAGTCGACTATTGAAAATCAATTAACCGTCTTATATTTTAAGCAGCCACGTAAATGCTATTTTTAGCGATGTCGATTACCGAATACCTCAGCGCGTATTTCTCAAATAAATCTAGCTGTTGAGCATTGTTTACACCGATCTTACTGGCGATATTTGAGATACCGGTGTGTATACAGATCAGAAAATACCACAGAGCTTGCAGTCCTTTGATTTCACAATACTGCAAGTTTGTAATGTCACTAGCCTAGCGACTCGGGTTATATTTACAAACAACCGTTTATATAGGGCTGTATAACATGTCTAGAATCTTTATAACTAATAATATACACGACTGCTGTTTATTTATGAATAAATTATATTTATATATTATATTTCCAAACAACTTTTAATATATACGGCCAAATAATCTGTAACTAATAATAAAGCTGCGTCCTGTGCGGATGACTCTTAAATAACTGTCGTTGACTGTAATATGTTCTATAAACTGAGGCCACTCTGGTATATTATCTTTTTAGGTACTTTGGAGTATTAAAAGTCTGATGTATAATAACCTAGATTCGAAACCTTGTTACTTTGCTTATGCAATCAGTACATTGTATAAGAATTTACACCACAGACACAGATATATGCTGTATCATTGGCATTGTTGATAAATGTCTACTTTAGATTTTGATCGATGTCTTGACTCCTAGTTTCGCCGGACATTAGTTCTTTTTCGGTCTAGGCTGTTAAATGCATGACATATAAAAGAAATATAAAGATAAAGATGAAAGGGACTTTAAATGTTCTTATTTGACTGCGAATTTTTAACTCGAATGGTGTATTATTTTACAATATTTACAAAATACATCAGTAATAAAATTCTATGATAATACCTGCCAAATGCGTTTTCAATTTAGGAATAGGAAGCAGAACTCAAACATCTGTCTAATATATATATATATAGAGGATATTGAATGAGTGTAAGTTCAATACTGAATTTATTGCACTCGTTGAATAAAATTATATTATGCGAGCCTCTGGCGAGCATAATATTATTTTATTCAACGAGTGCAATAAATTCAGTAATGAACTTACACGAATTTAATATTCTATTCATCACATACCCAAAATAAAGACCGTTTAAAGTGAAATAAGAGTTATTTTCCGTTGACGCGCCTATAGTAGAACGCTAACATTTATCGCGTCTTTACACTATGTTTGCATAACGCTAATGACTTCACGTCAAAATTTATGCACGACCGTGCAATACCATATTTACGGAGTCGCAAAATCGGCACGGGTGTGTGATGAATAATTATATTGTTTAAAACACCAAATAAACACGTTTTTCTCTGGGTCAAAGTATGAAAACGGTTGTCTCGATTGAAATGCCAGTTATACGTCAAGTTGCAATCGAATCCACCGCCGTCTGCGTTGAAATCATGTTTTGTCATTTATCGTATAAAGAGGCAATATTGTTTTTTTTTTTAAAAATCCAAAATATACTTGTTTTGTGTAATGTTTTAACAAAAAATAGGCAAAAGTGGCGTTCCCTCGTCAAACTGTACAGAATTGTTTGCATAAATGGCAATGAATTACATCGAGTACGTGTAATAAGTTGGAAGAGTACATATGTGGTCTCCAGTCTCACTAGGTGTTTCCCGTAAAACATGATAACATAAAACAAAATTCAGTCATAAACTAACCGACAATAGCAAACGGCCATATTCTACCCATCGCTTCTGCGGCGAATACTCCACCGCCGCTGCGATATATCCACCGCTTCTGTGAGTTGGATAACTTTTGAATACCGATATGATAATTTTTCGTTTCATTTTCAGAACAAAGTTTTAACATTATCTTTTGAATTTGTAAAGTTTCATACTGTAACATTATATCTGAATAAAATCTTTATAACAAATTGAGTATAACGAAAATAATGTTCAATCATAAACCTTTGTAGGATAGTCTTCTCGACAGACAACCTTACCAAGCAGCAGCCACATTAGAAAGAAATGACTTAATTGAATATTTACAAGACAAAAACCTACCAACTGATGGCTCACTTGAAGATCTCCAAGAGAGATACAAAAACACTGAACTCAGTATGCTATGAAATCATGAATTATATAGATACGATGAAATTCAATACTGTGAAATAATTTTTATTCGTGGGGCACAAACTTTCGTGGTTTTCGTTGTTGATAGGTCAATCCACGAATTTAAGACCCGCAACAAATATTCTTACCATGTCTCTGTTCTATATATCACAACATGCCTCGGCGCTTTTCCTGCCGATTATTGTTGTATGAATGTATACAAATAATCAGGTTAGTAACAGATTAAAACCATAAATAGTTTAGTTTTGCAATATTTAAGAAACTTGAAAGAAAGGTCGATCGTCTTCAGTTTGCTGTCACCAATGTTCGTCGCATATAAACATCAGGGTGACCAGTTGATCGTTGTATGCTACTTGATTGTGTTAGCCAGAAAACGTGACATCATCGAGTCAATATGGCAACCCGGTGCATTAATTATCGCCGATAAAACTTCTCAATTTACACTTACTAATTGTTAATATAATTGACATTGATATTAATGTCGTAATTATAGTAAACACAACAAAAGAAAAAAATACCGATCGCTCAAATAGATGAATTGAAAATTCTTTTGTTGAATTTTAACAAAACTAGTGTTTATATGATCCATTTAAATGAATTTTAATATGAATTTGTGCGACTGCTATTCGGAAAATCGACGAATTAAGAACTCACGAAAACGTCCGTTTTGATAAAATTACGAAATTTCATTCCCACGAATATAAATTATTTCCAAGTATGTTGGACTTATAGTTTGAATAAAAAATAGAACAGTTTTCAAGAGTATATCCAAGGTCAATATTTAGTATTTTTCCTTTACTTTATCCTTTTTAAGCATGTATATGTTTTAAAAAATAAAATCTTATTACATCTATTTCATGTAAACGTTTATTTTTGAAAGAATCGACCGTTTGTATTTATCTCTTTTCCAATGTTTAGGTTGTAGTCTTAATGGAAAGCAAATTCGTCTTCCTGATCTTCCATGGGACTTTTTACACTACACAATAGCAGACGACTGCATGCGTATTGACGCATACGCAGAGATACGAATTCGCGCAATCAATTACACCCGAACTTTCTCCGCTTACGTGGAGCTAGATCCATGCCAATATGTCATCAAAGCTGCATTTGAAAGAACCACTATTACGTTGATACTGTTCGAATACAATTGGGGTAAGTGTACATGTTTGAGGGAAATTACAGTAAATAAACATATATTTAAAATATCTTTAAAATACACTTTTAAATTACATGTTCCGATTTTTCCATTTAAAATGCTTGTAAAAATATTTCTTAAGAGACGTTTTAATAAGATAAATCTCATAATTGTATCTGTTAATAAATAAATCAAAACTGAGAGTTTATTCTCAATATGGTTTAGGTAAAGAAGAGATGGTCAAGCTGGTCGATAATGTGTATGTGAAGTAAGTGATTATTTTAAGTCATTTGGAGTTGTAATCGACCGTGGAATCTTAAATATACTGTTTTAGCAGGCGCTAGGCACAAGCTCAATCCAACCGAGCTAGCTTGTATTTTATTAAAATCATTTCTGTCTTGGGCGTTTTTCAGGATTTCAGTTTGTCTCTATATCAAGGAATATCCTTAATTACTCCTTTCCACATGAAACAACAACAAGGTTATAGCTTTTACGATATGTCTTGTAAATTTTAATGTAATGTTTGTAAAATGTGATGTCATGTAAAACATGTTTGACATAATTATTACACAATACACAATAGATGAATTTAACAGTCAAAATATTCGTTTATATCACGCTAGCTTGTATTCACAAATGACGCACACTAGTATCAGTTCGTTTGTAGGTTCTTGTAGAAAATGATACTTTTCGTTTTTAACTTTTCAGATTCAGGATAGATAAAGATGATATAAAGAAAGTATTCCTTATTGATCTTGGCATTACATGCGATGCTGCAAGTATCAATCAGGATCTTTTGAAAGGATTTGAAATACCTATTCCAATCTGTAACGGCAACTTTTCATTACAAGGTATTGAATTCGTGGACATAATATCAAATATCAAGAGAGATAAACAAAGATGATCCTAATATTTTTTTGAGTGCATTCAAGTTGATTTTGTGATATCACTTAAAATTCCATCATATGTCTACACATTTCTTAATTACTGTGTTACATTTTGTTTTATACGTATATGTAATTCATAACTGTCTTTTCACAATGCAAATTTGCTTTTTATAGGAAGCTTATCGAGTATAAAAGAAACTCTTGGTGGTCAAATTAACAGAGAGGTATTTGATCTTGTTCTCAAACAACTGGGAATCGATAGAATTATACAAGAAGGTTCTTGCAAAGTACCACCACCTCCTTCTGGTTAGTTAGTATTAACAACTTTAAACAACAAATTTGGAAGCCAGTGGCATGAATACTTACTTTGAATATTCATTGTCTGTTATATGTGTATTTGATAATTTGCAATTCGGATTTTTCCACTATTTCATTAAATGTGTTATTATATAAAGTGTTATATTTAATTTCTTTCATAAATATTTGTACTTTATACTCTTAAAGTAATCTAAAGTTAACTATTTAATATGCATCTTTGTGTCTACACAATTTTCGCACATCCCTAATGAAATGAAATATAAATATTAATTGTATGTATCGTAAATTATAATAGTCCTGATAACATTAACTTTTCAATGTTTGATGCATTTTATTTCAGACTGTCCTCCCGCTATGAACATTTCAAATATGATACCTCCTTTTATGAGAAATATCTTGCAATGTGAGCTAGCTGACAATTGTTTTGGTGTTACATGTTGTGTTAACTTTGGCTTCACAATACCATTTTCTTCAATTCAAATAAGCATATCATTTCCGGTGTGGTTCAAAATGGATCCCTGCGACTTTCGAGTAGACACAGGAATAGGATCATTAAAATATGAGGAACAACTTCTGAAATACGAATGGGGTAATTTTCTTCAAAAAAGTATAAAAAAAACTGATGAATTAAGACGTTCACATTCAGCAACTCTTAAAGTGTATATTGCTGATAAATATATCATTTATTTCACATCTATTGCCAACACTAAACAAAATATGAATTACAATTAAAATGCAATATTCATCATTCGTACCATACAAGAAGCTTTAGTGTCTGTTATAAATACCAAAAAATATATGCATATATTTATTTTTTAAAGAAATACATTTTGTGAAGAAACATGTACACATAATATACAGAGTCATGCTTTTTCAAGCAGTATAATTATATTCTAATTTTACACAGATATCCTTTTTATAATTATATTACACAGTATTATATGGATATAATATCACATTCAACTTAAATAAGTATCCACTTTTGCAGTTTCATTTTTACCAGATACATAC
>NW_026864505.1:0-5763 GCF_026571515.1 Ruditapes philippinarum | reverse complement strand
TTTTTTCACTATTATAATATTCTTGAAAACGGAGCAAGCTAATGATCGGAAATTTTGCATATAAGTTATTAGTATAGATCTACATCAAATGGAGAAATAATCTCAAAAAATTATTTCCAGTCCCGTCATGTCAAAAAACCTTAGTGGAGTCCCTTTAATAGGTTTTTGCTACCGTTTTATATTGAAAATACAGTGCGGTAAATGGAGATCAAGGTCTCTAACCTAAGATATAACAAATAATAGAAAGTAATAATTAAAAAAAGAATATAATTAGAAAGTATCATGAATAAAGTAATATTCTTAATTAACAAAAAAGTTTTACTATTTCCTAGTTACTGTAGGACAAAAGCGCTGTTGTAAAATGCATGTAATTGTTTCTTTGAACAGCTTTCAGCGTTATTCGTTCTTACCGATAAAATTGCTGTCGATGTTATCATTAAAAAGAGGAGAACAGCTGATAACGTTACTAAAATTTTAATGACACACAAACTTTAATACCTTATAACTTTAACAGAAAAGCGTTTTCGAAGGTATGGTTTGGAATGTTTAATGACGAAATGTTGACGTTAACGAATCGTATGAAAAAAGGATTAATTATCATGAGAAAATATATGTTTTTGTGACTTCAAACTAAAAAATACCGCATCTCATCGGATAGTGTGATTATTTTCAGTCGAAATTCATGTGAAGTAAAGCTTGCACAGGGCCAAAAATTTGTTAGCATGATCCTTTGGATGTTGACTATGAATCCATAACATTGATTTACTCGAAAACAGTTGGGATATGTTAAAAATAGATGAATACTTACCGTACGTCAATTGTATTCCCCGCGCCGACATGTATATCCTGGTACAGCTGTGGACGCTGGAACAGCTGTCTGCCCATTTGATTGTACGGTGTGTTGCTCCCCTTTAGGTGTCGTCCCTAAGAAAGACCCTAACTCCTTTCGACTCATACATGATCTATCTTACCCCTCATGGGGATCCTCAGTTAACTCATTTATTCCCAAAGATAATTCAGAGGTTTGTTTAGAACTATTTGATGATGTAGCTAAATTGGTCCTATCTTCGGGTTACAATTGTGAAATTGCTAAGGCTGATATTGAAGATGCATACAGAGTTATCCCTATGTCTCCTTTAGATTTCAGGAAATTGGGGTTTTCATTTGACAATAAATTTTATTTTGATACAGCACTACCTATGGGAGCTTCTTCCTCGGTAGCTATATTTGAAAAATTTTCATGTTCTTTACAGTGGATTTTGAAAACAAAATGTGAAGTACAAAAAGTATCACACATTATAGACGATTTCATTTTTGTGGGTTCTGCTGATACTGGGGAATGTTTAAACTCATTGAATAAATTCATGTCACTGGCAAAAGACTTGAATTTACCAATCAAACATGCTAAAACGGTATTACCTTCTACCTGTGTAGAAGTACATGGTATTATGATTGATACCAAGTCAATGATCGCCAAACTTCCTCAGAACAAAGTTCAAGCCCTAAGATCCTTACTTAACATGTACAGGAAACAAAAGAAAGTCACTCTAAGGGAATTGCAATCATTATTAGGTCATTTAAACTTTGCTTGTAGAGTCATTAAACCGGGTCGTTGTTTCTTACGACGTCTATATGATAAAACTATGGGCATAAATAGTAAACATCACTACATCAAATTGAATAATGATTGCAGGGCTGATATTCAATTGTGGCATGAATTCATTCATGATTACAATGGTTGCACTCTTCTTACCGGGGACAGATTTATATCAAATCAAACTATGAATCTATTCACAGATTCAGCCGGTTCTAAAGGCTTCGGAATTGTTTACTCAAATGAATGGACATTTGGCTGTTTTCCACTTCAAATCCAACAGCTCCATATCAATATCTTAGAGCTCTATCCAATAGCATTAGCAGTTGTAATGTTTGGTCATTTATGGTCAGGAACGAATGTCTTGTTTATAAGTGACAACTTGTCTGTAGTCTACTGTTTCTTTAGGGATTCTATATTTATCTATTTTCTAAAGACAAAATAATGATGAAACTGATCAGATTTATAGTTTTAAAGGCCCTCAAATACAACTTCTGTTTTAAATCAAAACATATTAGTTCATCTAGTAATATAATCTGTGATAAATTATCTCGATTACAGGTCAAAGAAGCCCTTCAACTCGCTCCTCATCTAAACAAATGCCCAGCAGCCATTCCAAACACAAATAAGTGACAATTGTTTTGTTAATATGTATTTGCTTATTGTGTCATTGGGGTGTGACACAAATATCTTGATGCTGGTTTTGTAACATTTTCTAATTATTTACAACTATATACATACTCAAAATATTGCTAGTCAAAATGAAATCCATTGCAATGCTTCTTCATTTGCTCCTTATTGAGCCGAAGATCTGTAATTTTGTATTTACTTTTATTGCTTTTTATATTTATGTATTGTAAAATATGATAAACAAGATCGACAAGGAAAGGCGGCATTCAATGAACGCAGCCCCCACCCGAACCAGCAACAAGCGCCAGCGGCAAGGAGCCCAGGAGGACCCCAAAGAAAAACAGGACAGGGCAAAGTTTTACTATCATAACTAGTCAACATAACTCTAGTCTGACAATTTGTCTCACTATTATTCCAGTAAATAAAATCACATATTTTTGTCTAACATCGTTTTAATAAACCTCATAATAATTTATCTAGTCGAAAGTGTTTTAATAATAGACCTGCTAGCGGCAGGGTCTACCCCTGTTAACTTCTATATTGTAAGTTTTTTACTTTCAAGCACTTGCTCATGTGACAAGTTTTACCCTTAAAAATAATACAGTTGTTAATACCCATTTTGTTGTAAATAGCTTTGTTATAACTGTAAATATGTTTCTTTCTCATGTTTTTTATACATATATATATATATATATATATATATATATATATATATATATATATATATATATATATTAGTTACACATTATGACTACATATATGTAACCTGATAGGAATTCCAAATTGTTCCACATTAGTGTTCTCTACTATGATTTGCTTGATCATACTCGTGTAGAATTGTTATAACTTTCTCTAGAACTTGCTGTAACATATATTTGTTTTCTTTTGGTGGTTTGGGAAAGTGGTAGGCATCTATACAATTTAAATTTCTTTGTCGTCTAAATTTGCGCCTGTCAAGTCTCTTTGGTTGGACCAGTGGTGGACGAATTGCTGTCCAACTTTATGTCATGTTTTTTACTTATATAAGCTTTATATGCCTTTCTTTCTTGTTTTTTAAATAAACAGTCCAGTGCCCTCTGGGCCTGGACATTTTCATCCAATTTGGTATTTGTTCTACTTTATCTTGACATAAATAAACTGCTGAGTCTTGCCAGGTGCAAACATAAAATTATACTTTATATAGTGGAACAGTATAAAGTGATTTATGTTTGTACAGTTTCATCTTATTTTACATCTTAGCACATTTAAGGCATTTCTGGTGTTTAAACACTTTTGGGTGTAATTCTATCTTTCGGATCATAGAAAATTTTTCACCACTAGGTGTCGCACGCAAAATTTTTATCTGAAATTTTTTTCACTCTACCGCTACCACCCCACCACAACTCCTTGCCTAGTTTTAATAGTGTTTGTTTTACTACATGTTACTTTTATATGTACAGGACGAATTGCTGTCCAACTTTATGTCATGTTTTTTACTTATATAAGCTTTATATGCCTTTCTTTCTTGTTTTTTAAATAAACAGTCCAGTGCCCTCTGGGCCTGGACATTTTCATCCAATTTGGTATTTGTTCTACTTTATCTTGACATAAATAAACTGCTGAGTCTTGCCAGGTGCAAACATAAAAACATTTACAACCATAATCTTGCTGGTAAATATTAAAAAAGACAACAACAAACAAACATGTCCTTGAAGCTGAATCTTACTCAGTAGACATTAAGGCTGCAATATTCATAATAGATTATGTTTTACAACTTGGAATATTGTATCTGGAAAAGGTATTCATTATATTATTAATCATATGGAATGATATATGTTGAGTCACTACATTTTAGAGTACAGTGATTTCTACTAGAAAATGTAGAATTGCCTCAAGGTGAGATAATTCACTTTGTACATATTATAGTTCATGAAATTTGAGTAATAGTGAAAAGCAGAATCCCTAAAGAAAGCCCAACACGTCAAAATTGTAAAATGTTGCAGGCTCGATTTGATTGAGCCTGTTCATGGACGGTAAAACCCAGTTCAAAAATATTTACAATAGAGCAAATTTAAAACACAGTCATTTTTTATGTTGTAATGTTTCATTTTTATGTTGCAGTGTTTTTGTATGCATTGCTTCTGCGATTGATCAAACAATACGAATCCTATTTGAGTATTTTGTCAATTGTAAAACAAAAATTATATTTCTTCTAAAAGTTAACATTAATGTGAATAATCTGTTCCTTAGGAATTTCTATTTTTTACACTTCATGTCTCTATTACAATGACAAATTGATTAATTTTCATACCTGTTTAAATAGAAATATATTAGATAGTTAGATAGAAAACAGATAGATAGATAATAGATAGATGGATGGGTGGATGGATGGAACTATATAGGTAGGGTAGGGTAGGTAGAGGTGTTTGTTTGTTTGTTTGGATTTTTACGGCACGTCAACACATAACTGGCCATATCGTGTCGAATGCTATAATAGGCTTAAAAAATATTATGTAAAACATTGTAAATGACAATAGAAATGAGCCAATTAGATCCTAGAATACAAGTTTATCTCTTTTAAATAATCAATTATGTTTTTTGATGGAATTGTATTAAAAAGTTCTTTGAGTGAATTTACAGAATAAAATCTATTACGGGCCTGTGAAAAATCATGACATTCAAGAAGAAAATGCTTGACAGTAAAATTTTCATTACAACCTACACAGAAAGGGGCATTGTCATTTGTGAGGAGATAAGAGTGGGTAATTTTAGTGTGTCCAATTCGGCATCGAAGAAGAACTGTTTGATCACGGCGGTTTTGACAGAGATAGAGATGGTGACATATCAAGAGATGGGTTTATATCGTGAAGTTTATTAAAAACGACATTGTCCCAATTTGCTTTCCATTCAGATGATACGAGTTTATTTATAGCCGGTCTAAAATCACAAGCAGGTAACAATAAGTCAGTTTTTTGAAAATTTAAGGATTGTTTAGCTAAAGCATCTACTTTTTCATTTCCTCGTATTCCTACATGGCTTGGAATCCAATATAATTTAACATATTTTGTTTTTAGTATATCATGAAATCGCAAAAGAAGTTTCTTTACCATGATATTGTCAGATTTTTTATTTTTAATGGATATTAAAACAGAAAGCGAGTCAGAAAATATCACAAATTTATCGTGGGTATGCTGTGCTATGTATGACAATGCTAAATCGATAGCTTTTGCTTCAGCAGTAAAAATTGATGCATTATCTGGTAACCTCATACTAGATGTAAAATTATTTTCAAACACAGCCGCACCTACTTTGCAACCTTCTTTTGAACCGTCCGTATAAGTATGTATAAAATCTTCATGTTCTTCCTTAATTGCTAGAAACTTCTCTTTGAAATATTCAGGTGAATTTGATGCCTTTTTTATATTTGAAAGGTTAATATTTATTTCCGGGGGATTATAAGTCCAAGGTGGAACATCCTCATCGTCATTTTGAAGGATACTGTCTGGATTAATTTTAAGTTTATCTAAATCATCTTTTAAACGAAGGCCTAATGGTTTAAT
>NW_026864504.1:0-17492 GCF_026571515.1 Ruditapes philippinarum | reverse complement strand
AATCATGTTTTGAATCAACACAAAGTAGACACCTGATGTTTTAAACTCTACACTCTATTGGTGGACATCTTCGTCAATGAAGCTATTCGAAGCTCTAAACTTGTTACCGTTCCTTGACAGATGTAAATACCACACGGCGGTGTTTGTTTTTTAAAACTTAAAGTAGCATGACACTGACTTATATGACAGAACTGATGACTTTATCCGACAACAAAATGTATATCTTAAGATCTAGGTCACCAATAGATATTGTATTATGGACAAGACCTGAAATAAATTATATTAAAGACACATTTTCTTATTATGGCATGAACATTTGAAAAAATTTACCTTCAAATATTTATTTAATAACCTTAAATGTTTTAACTTAATGTTTTTACTAAGAAAAATACAAAACATATCTTGATCTCCATTTGAATGAATGAATGAATCATGACTGAATAAATGAACGAACGAATGATGCAATATACGTATATGTTAAAACAAAGTGTTGAGTGTCTGTCGAAGGTATATGAGTCTTTTTCTACAAATTACATAATTATACATTCATTTGTGCATGTTTTTGTTGTTTTCGAATTGATATTTTATGACAGAGACAGCGTGTCTAATTTCCAGTTAAAAAATAATAGAAATTACAAATTGGACTATTTTTATTGTGTCGCCTTGAAAAAGGCGACATATAGGGCTTACTTTTGTCGGCGGTGTCGGCGGCGTCGTTGTAGGAAATAAATCATGAACATTTAATACCACATTAAACAAGCAAAGTAATTTTAAATAATATTTAGATATGTAGATAAAGGAAACCAAAGTCCTCTGACAAACAAAAGATTAAAATTACTAGCTACAAATAATAATCAAGTGTTACTCTCATTTTTACAGGAAATAATCTAAGCTAGTTTTTTTAATCAAAATATTTTTCAATGTATCAAAATTAAAATTCTTAAGGGTTTCTAATGTTGCACTTTTTGATTTCATGAAGGATAGTTGTTATTGCCCAGATATAGCAAACGTAATTGTCTGCAAGCTATAAATAGCATATTTGCAATGTCTGGCTTTATATCAACTTTGAATTTATAATTACCAAAATGTTATAAATCCAAATCAAATTATTGTATCAATAAATGAGACAATTAACATTATGAGACCTAGGACCTACATAGAATACTTTCCAAGAGCTATGTTGAAGGTTTGTTGAAATAGCAATACGAGAAGTAAAACTATATATATATTGTACCGTTTAGACATTTTAGAGTAAAAAGACCAAAATGATTAAAGGAATGGACATTGGTCAGAATTTATTTCCGTGACAAATTAAAAATACCCATTTCTGAACATAGAGATTTTGAAAGATTTGAAATAGCTCAATTTGCTTATTTTTCCACGTGAATGGCCCTATCTGAAACATATTAAATGCGCATGGTTTGAAATCATTGAAAAGAGTGTACTAAAATGTAGGTCGTTTCATTTGCAACAATAGTCTGATTGCAACAAACGTTTTTGAAAGTTTCATTGCAACTTCAAGTTATATTAAGAAATATAAAACTATTATTTTGATAAATTTGTGGACCGTTTGATGACGGTCTGGGAACAATTTAACACCATTCGCTTACACCGTTGCTTTTTCAGAATTGCACATTAGAAAAAACTTAAACACATTTAAACGCATTTAAGTAAAATCGGACAGAAAATCGCCAACATAAAGAAATACTCAAATTCAAAGCATAATTGCATGGAAACACATATTCAATAAATTGACCGGTACTTTTGCACGAATAAACAGTATTGTTGATCTTTACAATGTCCGTTTAGTTCCATTGATGTAACTTAATTAATACCAGTGGACCTTACATTATCTTTTTCTCACATCATAAAGGTATGATTGTATTAAGGCCAGACTTTTGATTTCCCACGAGAGAATATGTTGCTTGTAATATATTGCTGAATGTGAGCTTTTATGGACCATGCAATATGCCTAATTGCATGAAATTTACCATTTAAAGGATTGACTCAATATTTATTCTTAGTCTATACCAATTACTTTTGTTAATGCGTATTAGTAAACATTAACCTATTTAATGATCAACATTAAATTTATAAACATTATTATTTATATATAAGCAACTTGTATCACGCAAGTTTTTGTTTTATACCGCCAATTATTATTGACAAGTTCATAAAAAATATCAAACACTATTTCACAGTTTTGGGAAGCACGGGAAAGGGGCGAACATAACTAAAATAATTGTCAACCGTTCAACGGGAACACAAACATTGCGAAATAAAAAGTATTTCATGTAAAAAGTCATCATTGCCGTGCAACTTTTATTTATTTTTTTCTGAAGAAATTACATTGAAATCGAGAAACACAATAAAGAACAAAAAAAAAAGAAAAGATTTTTATGCCCACGTAGTTATGGTCTACGTTGAAGAAATACATTACTATGTGTGCGCGTCTCTGATTTCCACGGTATATACAGCAAAATTTACAAAGATGCACGCCAATCAGAATTCGGAAAATTATTTGCATTATTAAAATGTGTACGACATTTGTCTAAATTAAACTCTTTACACCAAAACTGTATTTTTAGAAATCAATCGATGATATCTATGTTAATATTAAGAATATACATGGGTATGCCTATTTTTGATTTTATTGATAATCTAGGAATTCTTAAAAATTAACAGATACATCCAGTTTTATATTTGGAGAAATCTGGCGTAATTCAAGTATTTTACTTAAATACGAGTGACCGATTGCTTCGTTAAAATAGTTATTCAACATATCCAACTTATTCGTCATGTTTTCTGGCTGTCAGTTGTGACATGTAAATTGATTTTTTTAGATTTACCTGAATTCGATGTCTTTTAAAGAAATTGTCAATCATTGTATTTAATGCTCAAGGTCTGCCACTAATGAAATGTAGTGTTTAAGTGCAAGCTTCATCCCGTGGGAAATTAATAGCCTTGTTGAATTTATCATATTCAAAGTATATTTTTGCTGAGGAATCTCAAGTTCATGAGCAGGGGTACATGTACTTGCAAATTCTACTTTAATGTCATATAGAAATTCGCTATCGATTTATCAACCTTCTTTAGGATTGGCACTGTGAAAAGAATTCTAATTCCAATTGTCATGGAAATTGTTATCCTTTTTGCAGCTCGAAAAAGAGGAAAGGAATTTTCCAGATGGGTAGACATTTTTTTCTCGGGCGGGGATATCATGAGTCAAATGTCAGCTTGTTAATAAAAAAGGACAATATTACGCACTTGATGTTATTTCTATATTTTATGATATTCTAGCTTCTGGATTTGCGCATTCATAAGTCAGTATTTGTTAATAGATAACGGTATACAAAATTTGATATTATCATTCTAAAAGCGGAAAAATAAGGTTTTCAAACGGTGGAGATATAAAGTTGATATGAATTAAACTGAATAAACTTCATTATAATTGATTAAATACTGATTTGAGTAATCAATGAAATGAATGTAAACATTTTAAGAAGTATTTCAATGGTGTATATTGTATTGTTTGTCGTATACGCTATAAATGGTTTTGATGCGACGATAAATAATAATAAGATTTTTTAAAGATTTATTAATTAGATTTATTAATAGTTTATCACTGTCTTAGTGCTGTAGATAAACAGGGTATAAAAGAGGTTATATATTTGCATATTGAATAAGGTTGTATTGATATATCAAATTAGTTATTTTTAGATACTAATTTGATATAATGAAGACGCACGTTTATGAATATTTATAATGTCGAAGTACTACAGGAATAACGACAATTTGACTATTACAAAGTGCCTGTACAAATAATGAAAACTGAAATGAGAACGATTGGGGAATCCATTTACCTTTTTTTTCTTCATTATTTGAGTTTTGAAGACATATCTCTTGAAGGCTCAATATGCTCCAGAAATGCTCCAGAGAAGCACAGTATAATACAATATGATCTAAATACAATATGTTTTTTGAATTTTTCTATGATTTTTTATTGTTCTCCTTTTATTGATATACGTGCAATATGGGGAAGACAGATTGACCATCAAGAGATCTTTGTTTTAAAGACCCGAGGAACGCCTGTCAATATGGAATAATGTAATAAAGAATAAAAAAGATTTTACATATTATTATATAAATTTTAAATGAAATTCATCCATCATGAACTCTACGTAATCAGATAAAGTATGACTTAAAAACTCTAGTACTAGAATAACAGACATAATAAAATGTTTTCCTGTGAAAATACACCTCCATCTCAGACATATTTAAGATGTATGCGGGTCGTAAATCTATAACACCCGTAAGCAAAATAAACTGATACTCTAAAGATGATAGGATCAAATTACTGTATTTATTATATTAATTGTTGCATTAATTGATTCAAAACAATCTGAAAGCCTTACCGTTATATTATATAATTATTTTACATGTGTAAGGAGCGGCGTGATACTTTTAAATTATTCATCTACGTGAATACAACATATCTTATATAAGACTATTAAATAATGAATTGATGTCTCCATGCGCATGTACAACCGGAACGCGAAAATGCAAAAATGTAACAACGCGAAAATGCAACAATGCGAAAAGGTAACAATGTGAAAATGTAACTATGCGAAAATGTAACTATGCGAAAATGGAACTATGCGAAAAGGCGAAAATGCGAAGAGGATAAAGTAATACTTTGTCGTCTCTTTGTGTTTTCGCATTTGTGTATTTTGAACGCGATAAAGCGACAATACGACAGATGGAATGCGAATATACGACAGATTTTATGTGTCTTATTTTTGCCCTCCTTCTGTCGTATTTTCGCTTTGTTGCCTCGAAAATGCGAAAAAGCGAAAACACGAAGGGACGACAAAGTCCAACGAAAGTCCGATGAAGCGAAAATACGACATGGAGTAAATCAGCCATCATACCTAACTTTTATATGATCAAAAAATGAAAAGTCACTACGTTAACCAGTATTTTGTAGCCTAAGAAAGCAAATTTTTCTGCTAAAAAAACCAGTTTAAATATATTCATAGGAAATAATACTGAAACTGCATATTTCATAACACTGGGTCCTAAGGTATCTGTCTCTGTCATAAAGGATCACTTCAGAAACAATTCAGAAGAAATTTGATATTTCCTCTTTCTTTTACATTAAGACTACTTTAAGATAAAAGTAATTATTTTGTTGTAATGGCTTTATAAGTCTTAAAGAGGCTGAGACAGGAAACGTATTAAAATGGATAAAACAATGAGGAACAAAGTTTTTTTTTACAATCTTATGGTATTGTCGACCTAATGACATCTTTGTATTTTGCTTTTTTGTCTGATACATCAAATATTTTAAATGATGAGACAGTATACGTAAATAAATAAAATATGACACATAAAACCCCTAAAAGTTTAATTTAATTCAATTTTAGAAAACATAGTACCTCAAAAAAGTATTAATACTTATTTAACATTTTCACATCGATGGTAATATACAGTTAGGATAACACATCGGGTTTTGTATATAGCGTCCATATTTTTTATTGTTGGGGAAACGACAAGGTTTTGGCAAATTAATATTCTTCTATGTGCAACATAAAGAGGTAAGTCGATAAACTTTATGTATCTTTAACAACAATATAGTATTTCTGTAACTCATAAACATTCTAAAAAAACAAATATTAAAACAAAGTTATTTCCAATGCTTTTTAAGATATCTAACAGTCAAGACTGACTTAAATCTAAGAATATATCTTTTACGGCTGGCACGTATGCTAAAGGACTTTAATTTTATTTCAATGCTTTATTTTACCAAATATAGTGTATCCAATATTCCATAATTGGTGAAAATGTCTGGTTTTAATTAGTGTCTTGCGCCCAATATTCCTTGTTACTAAGAATATTTGATTTTACCATTGACTCAATCAACAAACGCCTCGTCATATAAGCGACATACACAACACCTTACATAGGAAGCAGTATTCTCTTTTAGATAATTGAATTAGAATTAAAATCTGGTCAATATTTGAAATACTTTATAATACTAGTAAATCTAACAGTAAGACGTAGTTTATTAAAAATGGATAATTACATTTCCGATACAATAAACCTATGGTTAAAATTGTGTTATCGATTGGTAGTTTCCGATGTGTAAGAAAGGAAATTAAGAAATCCATGCAGCTGGGAGGGCATGTTGCGCAGCTAATGAAAATATTGAACATGTCATGACAAAAATAATGGTTCTCAATACAATGAATATCTCAATTCAAAGCATCTACGTAGAAACAGCCATTATTATGTATTTGTTTACCTAATACAGAAGCGACGCCATAACATTAAACCTAATCAAAAGTACATAAAACGTTATAAACCATTGTTACTTTAAACTATTAAAATAAATTTTCTTCTGATAGGAACAATCTTTAACACGGTAAAGTGATACACATTTTTGTTCTACACACACGAGAACAGACAATATAATATGTTAAGGTGACTACAAAGTACAACATCTTACAAACATACACACATACATACATTTGTCAATAGGATAGGATCACTTGTCAACTACATTGAAATTGAAGGGCGTGAGTTCAAACCCCAGAAGGGGCAACTTTTTCTTTTTTATCATTATTTATATATCTCTCAGATCCCTTATGGAAGAAAAAAGTTGTTAGATTTTAATTTTATAATCATTGTAGGTAAATATTTGCTAAATAACGCCAAAGTTAACAACAAATATGATACCCTATAGTTTTAAACAATCAATAAAAAAAACTACACGATAAAAGTATTTTAAATTTCTCATGATTTCGCATGATCAACCAATATACTTTTAAGAAAATTTAGGCAAACTTTGAAAACTTTTGGTCGATACCCGAATGTTATTTGTTTCTTAACAATGAGCAATAGGAAAAAAAACATAATGATGATATTATAGATTATTCAGACTTTCCTCATTAATTTTCTGGAAAAAAAACCCTTCTAATAGCAAAGTTTTAGTTCAGAAATATATCCATAATATTTAAAATTATTTAAATTTTGCATACAGGTGACCTTTAAAGACATTTTCTACAGTTTTATGAAAATTTAATCCTTTCATAGAATTTTCTTAATTTTTTGTATGATAAGTAAAATTTGATGGCGAATTCAAAAATAAAAAGAAAAATATATGTTGACGTGTTGGATTTCTTGTAAAATGGCAGTTTCCATGGTAACCATATATCTAAAAACTGTTAATATAGCCAAAGTGTGTTATAACAAATAGAAAATGTATAAGATAGCTTAATACACACAACAAGCAATGTTTTATGCAAAGATAACCTTATCCAATGATTCTGTATGAAACAAATGATTATCTAAACATATTTCTTAAGAAAACGAGTGCTCCTTAACTGAACAATAAATGAGAAAAATAAACATGAATTCTGCGAATAATTAAAGATATTGAAAAATTTGTTTCACAGGATTTTCTAATTTTTTTGTATTTTGTGTAAAATTTAATGACAAATTCAAAAATTAAAAGAAAAATATATGTTGGCGTGTTAAATTTTTTGAAAAATGGTAGTTTCCATGGTAACCGTTTATCTCAAAACTGTCAAAATAGCCAAACTGTGTTATAAAAATGTACAAAACAGCTTATTACACACACAATAAACATATTTTCAAACAAAACTTGCTTTATCTATGGGTTCTGTATAAAACAAACGATAATCTGAACATAATTCTTTAAAAATAAGTTTTTAATGCTTTTTAACTGAACAAAAAATGAGAAAAATAAACATGAATTCTGTAAATAATTCAAGCTATCAAGAAATTTCTTTCATAGAACTTTCTACATTTTTGATAAATCAAGTAAAATTGTATGGTGGATTCAAAAATAGAAATAAAAATATATGTTGACGTGTTAGTTTTTTGTGTAAACGGGCAGTTTCCTTGTTACAGCATATGCCAACTGTCAAAATTACCACGCTTTCGAAAGAAATATCAGTGTTATACTAAATGCAGTGTCATATATACAACAAAAACAAGTTGTATTATAAAGTTCTATTTCTTTTGATGTTATATTAAGTAATGATACTAAATATGTTTTTAGAACAGGTTATAAATTAAGGCCATATTATTTCTTCGACCGACTAACATACCCGAACAGTAAGCAAATAATCAGAAATTTACAAAGAAAATAATGAAAATCGGAACATTTATTCGATATTATTTTGTTTTTTATTCAACTTTTTTTCTAATATATCATTTTAAACTTCTTTGCCCACTTGTCTGCCAGTAATCAAGTGGCAACGCACTTTCGTCATTATACCACAAGTGGGTGGGGTAACGCGCGCAGAATCATCATCAATGCTGTCGTACTAATGCTTGGAGAAATCTTTTATCTGATGTTGCCTAAACGTTCTCTTATTCTTTTGAATCGATCTCCTCCTGAACATTTAGAAATATCTTTTTTTGTATTATTTACTCATTATTTGCTTGTGGCCGAAATTTAACAGTTATTAAACTTGACCTTCTTTTTGAAGAGTAATTATCAGTGATTATCTTTCTTGGATGCGCATAACGATGCGCACAAAAAACTACCGAAAACGTCTTTTAGGCACATAACTGTCCTATGTTGTCAATTTGATAGTTCCTTATAGTGCCCATTACCAATGGTCTACAAATTAATCCTGTCTATGTAAATAATACGCTAAATTCTTTGGTACGTTTCGACATCGTTGCTATTGACGCCATGTGACGCTGACATAATTTCTGGTAATATTTATGTATGTACCCTGAAGAAGGCTGTTGCCGAAATTGTTTTAGGGAATTATACAATTTGCAGTTGACTACTTATTTTTTTACTATTTATCGCTAGAAAGTATAAATATTTCAAGATATATGTTGCTATAAATATTTTTTTGTTTAGCACATGGCCTGCTTTAAAAGATATCGAGCATAATTATCATGTTTTCGGCTATAATGTGTACTCTAAGATGAAAAATAAATGATTCGTAAACTCGTTTTGAAATTGTCTTAAGAAAGCCGTAATTGTCCGTCACGAAATTGAATGGAGAACCTAAAACTCCCTACAGGGTATCAGTTACATATTTTTTATTATTATAATTATCAATATTATGTTATTTCTTTTTATCATGGATATTGTGTTGCCGTTTTTCAGTACCGATATGATCGTATTTGTAGGTAATTTCCGGCGCATTAATGAAATGCCATTTAATAGCGGGTAAATTCCGTGCAAAAAAAATTATTAATTAGGACAATGAAACAGTACCTAACACTGAAAAGTTAAAGAATGAATGGGAAAGGTTGACAGAAAATAGCACAAGTGCTAATTTTTAAGTCAGTCTGGTATCAAAAGGATACGCGGACTGGAAGCAGATTATTTAAACATGATCAAGTTAAACCACTCTGTTTTATTAAATATATATCTTGTATGTGTCTTTAATGTATTAAGACAACAATTAAAACAACAATAAAAATAATGTGAATGTCCTTGCATAACTGTCATAATTGTTAAGTATAATTTCATCGAAGAGTACAGGCTATGTTGAGAATAGACGGGACTTGTGACAGGAATGTAGATAGATATCGTGGACAATATGCAAACATTCTTAATAGCCAAAACCTATTACAAGAAAGTATAGCTAACCCTTAATCCTGTTTCAAGCACGTCATCCACAATGGTGTTGTGGCATTTCTTTTTTTTTGTTTTCTTGTTGATATTCTTGTAAGAATTAGGAAATACTTTTGTCTACAAACTGAAATCAACAATAGATTTGGGAAAACAAAATGTATATAACAAAATCATCATGGGATAAACAGCTGTAATGTGGAAAATAAATTATTCAATTTACTTTAATACTGTTGAAAGTGTTTTTATATTGTTGAGCATTTTCAAGAAAGAAGCAGAACTGGAAAGTAAACGAGTAAATTTGGAATATTTTTCGTCTAAGTATTAATTCATTTATAAATAAAATCAATTTTTTTTTAATATTTGTCACTTATAATTTTTCATTCATCAAACATGAGTATAGCGTTCTGCGAGCCCGTGTCTGCATGTCAATCCTCATATAAAAGGATAAACATAATTATGTTTAGAATTAAATTTTTATATCAAATTTGATATAAGTTTCACCTATTGCAAAACTCTGTTATTGCAATACTCGTTGTGAAAAAAATTGCAACAAAATTATGTCATCGCAACGAGTTTTACAATTATAATGTAAACACTTTCTCAAAAGTACTTGTAAGTTTCGACATTATTATAAGATCAAATATGTATATCACAGAGTTTATAGCCAAAGAGTTTGCAAAACTACAATTAATGTTGATAATGAAGATATGCTGATACTTAATAAAAATCATAAATTATAATATGTTTTGCAATAATAAATAGATGATTTGTTTCATTTTTGAATGAAAATTGATGTTAAATCATATTTACAAATTTAATGAATAAAATATAAAATAGCTAAATATCACTTCTCATATATAAAGATAAAGATAATATTATTTAGACTAAAATCTTTATATAAAATCTGATATCAGAATTCTTTATTGCAAAACTAGTTTTTATTGCAAAACTGGTTGTGAAAAAATTGCAACAAAATTATGTCATCGCAACGAGTTTTGCAATACTATTGTAAACACTTTCTCAAAAGTACTCCTTAGTTTCGACATTTTTACAAGATCAACTATATATAACACAGGGTTTTGAACAAAAGTGTTGGCAAAACTTACTTTATTGTTGATATTAAAATTGTGCTGATATTGAATAACAACCATTTAATTATCATGTTTTTTTTGCAATCATTAATATATGATTTTAGAATGGAAATTGATGTTAAATCATATATACAAATTTAATGAACAAAATTACTGCGTGTCAATTCTTATGTAAAAAGACGAACATTTGAATGTTAAGAGTATAATCTTTATATCACTTTATATCAATTTTGATATTAGAATCACCTATTGCAAAACTCTTCTTTTTAATGGCAAAACTGGTTGTAAAATATGCAACAAAATTATGTCATCGCAACGATAAATCATTACAAAAGTCATTTTATTGCAAAACCGGTTGTAACATACGCCGATCGGAAGCAGATTAGAATCTACTCGAAAAGGGTATGTTTGATTACATGTAAATAGTGTTGATGTCGGCGTAAATCATGTGCCATTCCAAGGTGCTTTAAAATGATGTTAACGTTGTCGGTTTCATATGTATCACTACAAAAGCTGAAATGCAACATAATAAATCAATCTAAATATCGTGCAAAACTTCCATTACCAATCAGTTCAATTACGAGTGATACTTTATAATACGATTACATCTTTGTTTGTAAAAGTACAGGATATGTTAAGGCTACGATTGAATAATAGACGGAAATTGTCACGTGCATGTTTAGGAATGAAGCAAAAAAGGTTAATTTCTTAAGCCGTGAAAGTTATGAAGGAATCATAACTAAATTACTTTAAACACGACATTGATGTTGTTGTACTTTTATCATTGAAGTCAACGAGTTCAATAGAATGTCCTTGTAACTAGCGATTTCAGACTAGACACCTGCTTTAATTGATCGTTACATGATCATTACTAGGAACCTTATATCGAAAAATATCCATTTATGTTCGTTTTCTTTCAAAACAGTGAAGAATTGGCATAGATGAAGGCATTGTATATAAAAAAAACATCATGTTAAACTACAACAATTTTGTGAAAAAAAAGAGAAGGGATGTAATTTTTTCATATTTTCTTTTACATTTTCAAAACCAAGGTAAATCTTTATTAATTTTATAATAGTAATCATGAATCCGCATTAACTATATTACAAAGAAATATGCATACAATAAATTTGATTGTAACATCATTTTTCTCGAAATCAATGTTAACATATTCTGAGACTGAAAAAGCCGTTTTTTAACCCCATTAAAAATAGTTTTAATGTTATTTCAAAATGACTTTTGTATAGAAAATAAAATCCAAACTAAATATTTCACAATGAATATAATCTTAATGGTTTATTCAATATATAATATAGAAAACAAAATTGATAGAAATAGACATGTTTCCTTATTCTAGCTGAAAAATTATGAATTCATGCACTTGTTTTGTATTTCTATTACAGAAAATAACTTATTTTACATGATATAATCGACAGTAAATAGATAATTAATTTGATTGTAATATTATTGTTCTCGAAATCAATGTTAACATATTCTGTTGTTGTTTTTCTTCTGAGAATGAAATAACCGTTGTAATTTTACCCCACTACTAACCGGTTTAAATGTTATTTCAAAATAACTTAGTATTGGTGATAGTTTACTGTATGTGTATTTAAATTCGCGGGAGCAAATTTTCGCGGAAAGGTCCACTTTAGGGGTCTATACAAATATTCGCGCTATTTTGAATTTGCGGAGGTGACTGCCAAAAATCATAAATTCGCGTAGACCACTTAGGTTAAAAAAAGGAAAATTACTGTAATCATCGTGGGATTTCACAGTTATGTTTAATACCAGGTGTCAAACAATACTCTATTGTACAGACAAAAAGACATTGTCTAGCGGACAGATTTTAGAAAACAAAAGAATGCCCGTTAACGTGCATAATTTTTCACAGTTTGTGTCATAAACGTCTTGACATCTGATCAGAGCACGTTTTGGTTTTTCTAAACAAACAATTAAAAAAAGACAAACATAAACGAGTTTAAATGATCAATAACTTGGAAAACAAAACATAATTACACAGTAAAGATTTAAATAAAAAGTGTGAAAGCATATCACATACTGATATTTTTATACATTGTTCTATAGAAGCGCGAAAATATGACTATTAAGAAATTATTGGTGTAGAAATGTTCGCGCTAAACATGAATTCGCGGATCGAATGTCACCGCGAAGATCGCGAAAATTTGAAGCCCGCGAATATTTTTACACATACAGTATTTTAGTCCAAAACGCTGAATATGCAACAAAAAACAATCTTAATGTCGAGCAAACCTGACATTATTTTGCAGTTCAAATACAAGCTACACTTTTTAATACGAGTTCGCCTTTCTATTTTAAAGTACCTAGTATATACAGGCTATTAATGACGGAAATTGTCATATGCATGTGTAGAAATGTCGAGGAAAACGAGCATTTCCTAATAGTCCTAAATAGTACAAAAGTACTATAATACTGACATGTTGCATAGTTTGAACAAGACATGTATAATGATTTATTGTACTTTTAGAATTTGTTTGCTTACGTTCATGATGACAGACAATACTTGACAAGTTTTGTAAAATTATATAAAACATAATTATACTGATGTAACGCATGTGCATTAGTTTATCTCAACAAATTTAATAACAGGGTTAGTTAATTCGATTAACTTCAAATATCACGTTAAACAAAAGAAAATGAAGATAATTTGTCTAGTGTTATATTTTGAATATTTTACGCTTTTTTATATTATACTGATGCACAAATTTGAACATCCCTTTCGAAAAGCAATTGTAATATTTATTGTAAATGTATATATTTTTGCTACATAAAATTTATGTTTCATTGAGGATTAGAAATTGTCATGCGTATGTTAAACGATTGGATTTGCTCGTCTTTTAAAATCACATCATTATTGCTCATACAATTTATAATAAATTAAAACCTTAAAACCAATTATGCTACTGGTTTCTAATGTTGAGATGAAATGGCTAATGAAAGTAAAAGATGTTATGCTAAAAAATATAGCAAGTTTAAATTTGTACGCTGTTCAATGGTTGATAATTTGATATTAAAATTAATTCTTTACATGGTAACGAATGACAATAACCTTACAAAAACACAACAATTTCTTTGTTGAGCTATTGACTGTGTCATACTATAAAGCGCAATACATCGCGTATTATTGTTATTCAATTGGAACTCTTATTTGTATTTATATTGTTGAAAAATTCAGTGAATAATAGTAATTATCATCACCACAACCTGTGCTTTAGAAAACTACCGTGAACTTTTTATCAACCCGAGATAGAAATGTACTGTTGACAGTTCAATGTTTGACAATAATGCTAATTAAATAACATATCTAGGAGGTTATTAAAATGGAAAAAAAACGGTCATAATTGATAATTTTCTGGGAATGTTTAATAACATTTGCTTATAAATGATGATCTAACAAAAATAATTGTTTGCTTTCTCATTCTATAAACGAAACGTCTTGCCTCGACTTGATAGCGAATACAAAATTAATATTAAACATTTTATAGCTAATATATCGAGAAGATGTAAATATCATGAGTAACGTTATTCAATACATAATAATATGTAAATAATAAATTATGAAGAAAAAAACATTGAGTATAAAACTATGATCATCCTTTGCAAGTATTATCTGAGAAAAGTATATTGTTGAAATATTATTGTTGCTAATAATGACAAAAAATAATACTAGTTGACCCCTCCCCTAAAAAAACAAAAATCAACGTATCATGAAACCAAACCTTAACAAAGGGTTGTTTATGAAGCATATCTTAGGCGTATTACTGGGTTATAATTGTAAACGACGTTAAAGCTATATAGTATAAAATGTTATATTGATAATATTCAATATGCCCGTACAAGCAAGGCAGCAATTTGTATGACCATAGGATATTTTTTCAGTATGAGGTTTCCTAAATTGTGATTACTCACTGTCACAATAAATGGATATGTTTTGAAAAATATTCAAAGAACATTTAGCGTCTACATATAAAAGTATGGAAATATTGAAACTATTGTTCATCGTCCGAGTATTCTTTGTAGATGTACCAAATGATATATTATACAAATATGGACTTTTTAGCTGTTGCATATGATGTGATATGTACTGAAAAAATTAATATTGACCGAGGCGATAGCCGAGGTCAATATTAATTTTTCAGTACATATCACATCATATTCAACAGCTAAAAAGTACATATATGTTTTATTATATAATCTATAAATAGCTTTTATATGGCTTATCACATCTGCCATTGCATACGACGGAAATCATAATTTTTCAACTTGTCTACTGTTTCCATAATTTGGACCTTTCCATTGGCATGTTAATACCTTTTTTTTCTTAAAAATGAAAACGGTAACTAAAATAGACTAATTTGAGTCTTATATACACCCAACTAAACGTTTCTTCAGAATAATAACAACAAACTTGGCGTGACGTCACGTCAAAGTCTCGCGTCTTTTAGGGATTTCCAGAAAATCTATTTTTAGAAGAAAAACCAGTGAATATACTCTGAAAATCTATTTTTAGGAAAAAAACAGTGAATATACTCTGATATTGACCTGTTATTTTTTACAAAAAGTTGCTTGTTAGCCAATCAGGGAAAGGCATTTCAAAGCTATTTCTAGATTATATAATAATGGTTTATATTCTAGTTAGCGTGAACTAAAGCCAAAATTACTGAATTTTTAGTTCCTTAAATAAAAAGGAAAAAACATCAACGACGTATGGTGACATCAGCATGTTGAAAGATTTCTAAATAATTTCCTTTATTCCATTCAGTTCGTATTCTAGATATGTCAAATATGACCAAACGGACAAAAGAAGATTTATGTGATAGCACTTGATGATTGGCAGTTTGTAAAATGGTTCAATCATCTCAGGAAACTCAAGAGAGGCATACCATATTTATACAGAAATTGTTTTTTTAAAAGGAAAGACATTTTATCGTTCTCAGATTTAGAAGTACCCTGTATCTCTCGAAATTTAAACCGGAGCACACAAAAAAAATGTTGAACATAGCTGACTCGGTTTCAAATATTGCCATGCATAAACTCATATTTGTAGTAATGGTAATTTTTTGTGTGTGTCGTCTGCTAGAGTAGCGCTAGCGGCGACATATAGGGAGATCACTTCTCCGTCACAAAACCTGTCCCATCTACTCCTAAAAAAACTAGTTTTGCAATTTCATCCAAAGGAATGATCAGTATAATGTCTTGCATTAGAATTTTCCAGTTCAATGATTTTTGTCAGGAGTTATGGCCCTTTAATTAGTTTTATATTCTATAGATATTAAGTAAATTGAATTAATTTAAGTTTTGACCAAACTACTTATCTTAAATTACTAACGTTATATGAGTTAAACTTTACTTTACAAAATTGATCGGAACCTCAAGTTCTTGCGCATGTTTAACGGACTTTCGTGATGCTCTTTAATAAATAACCCTATTTTGCCGGTTAATGATTTGTGTGTCCCCTGCTACATAGTAACATAGTTTCTGCAACATGCTATAAAATAGCCGCAACATATTGGGAACATACTGTCAAATCACTCCTAAATACAACTACTGATCTACCATCGATCGACACATGTGATCACTAAAATCACGCTATATTGACTATTAATCGACAACAAACCCACATAGATACAATGATAATTTCGAAGACAATACAAAATTAAGCTGGTGATAATTTAAAATTATTCTTAATAAATATATTATAATACATTTGAAATAAACTGTAAATTTAGCTATTCCTTAAAGCATGTCCTTTTTTGTCATTTCAAATCTTATGTTTAGCCAATACCTTTGGTGATACAATGCGATAAAAAACAGAGTAACTGACGATGACGAATTCCAATGCAATTTTACTACAAATAATGGAAAATTACTTAGGATCGATATATAGAACAAACATATTTAGAAAAATCATTTCAATAAGACACTTTATGCATATATATTTCTTTAGAAATTTCAATCATTTGTTTCAAAACGTTGTTAAAAATTAATTGAGAGCATGCATGGTGCTTGCAACCAGAAAGGAGTAGCACTTGATTAAAAATATAGTTGTCTTAAACGAAACAAAGTGGTATTTTGACTCCACTTTAAATCATTTAGGCTTGTTAACGTTGCACTAACACAGGAAGAATATGGCCCGTTTCAACCGTTATTGTTGACGGAAGTTCCATGTGTCCCTCCATGCATTTTATGTACCTGATGAGGAGCAACTTTTGTGTTCAGCAATCTAGCTGTATAGATTTCTAATAATCCAAGCCTCTGGCAGGATTCGGACCACAGCGATAGGAGGCAAGCGGTTTGAAGTCAACGACTTTATCAACTCGGCTTTTGGCCATGTGAGTTATTTATCGTTAATGCGAATTAAATTATAAAATTGAAAACAAATATTGCCAAATGTTTACTTATTTTCATTGACACCTTTTCCCATACAAAATACCCTTTGACTGGCATTATTTCACCATAATTGGCCTTTGGTAGTTTAGCGCGGAGGAAGGTGGTCAAGTACCGTTGTAACTCTTCAGGAACGATGGTTAGGAAGCTACCCGCCTATATGACTGAAATACTGTTGGGAAAGGCGTAAAATGAAACAAACACACAATCATTGTAATGTATCGGGGTTCCATATATATCTTCGTTTATCGATTATCGATGACCTGAATAAGACAAATCTTCATTTACTTAGATAAGAGGACCAATATTTAGCTTAATTATCTTATTGATTTTTTAAGCGA